>NW_027500011.1:0-22676 GCF_021521415.1 Bidens hawaiensis | reverse complement strand
ACAAAATAACATATCCATCGGATGTGTCCTTCACGTATACACATTTTTCACATTCATTGATTCTGAACCCAGCATCAAGCATGACATGATCAAACTTTTGGTGCCATGGTTTAGGAGCTTGTTTCAATCCATACAAGGATTTCACAAGTTTACACACTTTCTTTTCTTCCCAATGGCTATGAAGCCTCCAGGTTGTTCCATGTAAATCTCTTCCTCCAAATTTCCATTCAAGAAAGCTGTTTTTTACATCCAATTGGTGAACTACCAAGTTTCTAATGGCGGCAATGGCAAGCACCAACCTGATAGAGGTTATTCGCGTAACTGGCGAATACGTATCAAAGTAATCTAAACCTTCTCATTGTTTATATCCTTTTATCACCAACCTTGCCTTATACTTATTGATGGTGGTTTACATCCTTGTGGAAGATCCACTAGTTCCCATGTATGATTTTGTAAGATAGAATCTATCTCACATTTGATGGCCTCCCTCCACTGAGGTCCTTCTGGCGGAATTCACCGCTTGTTGGTACGTTTGAGGTTCTTCCTCTACCATGTAGGTAAGGAAATCAGGGCCGAATGATTTTTCAGTCCTTTGCTGTTTACTCTTTCTGATTTCAACCTCCCCTGTTTCAGATTGTTCCTGAGGTTCATCTCTTGTACCCGCGTTCTCTGGAATAGTATCCTTAACCTGTGTAGAATAGCTCGGTTTTTCTTTACCCAAACATGGGAACATATGTTCAAATCATGATGCATCCTTTGATTCCATTATGGTGCGATTGTTTATTCCATGTAACATCACGAAAATAACGGGTCAAAAATACCAAGTTCAAAAAGATAAAGGACCAAAAATGTCAAAGTTTTGAACTTAAAAATTTAAAAACGAAAAATCGGTCTCCGGGCCTTATCGCGATACGCGACGGCCTTAGACCAAACGTCATCGCGTATCGCGATGACGAGGTCTGATACGGTGACACGTGTCCTACCACGCGTCATAAAGCCTTGACAATGTGACACGTGTCATGCCACGTGTCACAACGTGGCATCGAGCCATGGCAATGTGACACGTGTCATGCCACATGTCACAATGTGGCGTAAAGCTCGCCACGTGGCACCGCGTCTGCCACATGGCACCACGTGGCAAACCTACCTGCGACTCACCATAGCTACGTCGCGATACGCGACGGCTATGTCTAGACCCATCGCGTATCGCGACAGGTTTCCAGAAAATTATATAAATAGCAAGCTAAACTATCTCATTTTACACACCATTTTCACACACTCTTTCTCTCTCTAACATCTCTCTAAAAATCACCTCGATAAACGTGTACCGACCTCCTCGTTTTTTGTGTAAAAAACCCGACTTTATACCTCGTAATTCGTGTCAAAAACCGACGATACGCCAAAGTACCGACCACAATATCTCGAAGTACGTACCGACCCGGTACGACCTGACGTTCCACCTCGAAGTACGTGCCGACCCGAGACAACTCGACGTTCCATCCGAGATGACCCGACGTTCCGCCTCGAAGTACGTGCCGACCCGACGTTCCGCCTCGAAGTACGTACCGACCCGAGACGACCCTTCAACCTGCCTCGAAATGCGTGCCGACGAGACTTAAAGACCGGTGTGCCTCGATTTGCGTGCCAAGGAGGTGTTGATCAAGATTCTAGATATACGTGCCAACGTCGAAATGCTGCCCGTGAGTTTAGAAATTAATAAGCCAAACAAGGTAGGCATAATGCCCGAATAAAATATCAATAAAATAATAAAGGCTTAGACACTAGTTAAGAGTATATAATCAATACCTCGAAATAGAGAAAAGAAAATATAAAGATAAAAGTATAAATCTTTATTAAAAATAAAGTATGATTATTAAAATAAATTTTAAATAATAATAAAAAGAGAAACAATAAAGAAATAATAAAAGAATCTTTATTAATAAATAAAGATAAAAATATTATATATTGTTTATAATTATTAATATAAAACTAAATGATATACGTTGTTGGAAATCGAAGAAAAGAAAACATGACGAACTAAAGGTCCGAATATCAGAATAAGAGAAATATGATTTGAACTAGAGGTTATAGTTTAAGGATAAAGTAAAAGATAGTTATAGTTTAAGTTTATTATTTATAAATAATAAGTAAAAGAAAAATATACGTTTCTTAATAAAGAAGAAACGTGGAGTTTAAGTAAAGAAAACAAGTTAAACTAGAGGTTTATCTTGTGAAAGAAATAAGTTAAAAAGAAAGAGTTTTAACTAGAAAAATGAAGGAAATAAATAATATTTTAAACTAAAGGTTTAAAATTAAGAAAAGATGTTTTGAACTAAAGGTTAATAAAGAAATTAAAATCGGGGTAAAGATTTTACAAAAGAGACTAGAGGTCTTAAACCGGATTGTATATCCGACTAACAAAAAGTTATACTCGTACTATAGGTGCAAGATAACAAAGAAGAGGGAAAGACCCTCAGACAGTGTATTGAAGCTGATCCAAAAGAAAAAGCTATACTCGTACTATAGGTGCGAGGTAGTAACGGGAAAGACCCTCGGACGGTGTATTGAAGCCGATCCAAATCGAAAAGGTGAATACGTCCCAACTTTTACAAAACTTGTTTTCAAACGATTCAACTTGTTATATGAAAAATTTTACATGAGACTAAGTGTCTCTAAAAGCATTATAAATAAGAGTAAAAACCTAGCCCTCAGGCTGTAGTATACGTTTGTCTGGATCCTTACATATGTGGTAAAATGCGGTGGGCACATCGCACCACGCTTGGTCACGACCTCCAGCCACGATGGGCCGGACCTAAGTATGTTCGAGTGAGACTGACCATGTGTATATATACGGTACCTAAGTATGTCGAAACGCTGCGGTGTTTTGCTGGGGTGACCTAGTGTAGAGACTCGAGTTTAATGATGTTGTTTTACCTTTGTTATTCCTAAGCCAAGATGGCACGAGGCTTGCGTAACCCTCGAGGGGTAATAAAGTAAAAGAAAATATTTTTAGCGTCAGCGTATTCACCAACATATCGCTGACGTATTTTCTAACATTTCAGGAAATTACAGTATCAAGAATTGGAGCGATTCATGAAGTGGATGTTTGCAAGGTAGAGATGGCTCATTGTTTTAAATTATTAAAACAACATGATTTTAATAAAGATTTATAAAACAAATACTTGGGTATTTATTACTCGAGAAGCTTTTTCAAACAAAAGAAATTATATTTTATTAATAATGATTTCAAAAGTATATAAATAATTTATAATAAATATTTTTAAAAGTCTTCCGCTAAAAACAAATTCTGATAAAAGATATATTAATATTTTATTATAAATAAATCTTTATTTCAAAATATAATTTTTAAAGACTTCCGCTAAACTCTGATACATTCACATAACCGGTACCAACTGTTGGTCACACGCCTAAGCTCTAAGTCAGGGTGCGACATTCCAGGGTTCTTGGAATCATGCACAAGAAATCGAAATGCATCACCAGGACGTGAATATCCTATAAATACACAATCCACTGTTTTGGGTCCTATTAGTAGGCATTTCGGTGGAGTCACCACCACCTTGGCTAGGCACCCCCAAACTCGCAAGTATTTATATGATGGTTTATTTCATGTCCATAATTCATATGGCGTTATATATTTCTTCTTATTGGGTATCATTTTCAAGACATAATTCGCCGATAAGATTGCTCCCCCCTCCCATGTCTGGGCTTACCCAGAACTTATCATCATGGCATTCATCATTTCTTTCAAAGTTCGGTTTTTACGTTCCGTTATGCAATTTGAATGAGAGGAGTAAGGAGACGTGAGTTCATGTATGATTCCTTTTTTTTCCACACAAGTCAACAAAAGGTGAAACATATTCACTTCCTCGGTCACTCCTTACTCTTTTGATTTTCCGATTTACTTGATTCTCAACTTCGGCTTTAAATAAGATAAACTTATCAATAGCCTCGTTACTCTTAAGTAAGTAAGCATAGCAATACCTTGCACTATCATCAATGAACGTGATGAAGTACTTGTTACCACCACGAGTAGGAATTGCTTTTAAATTACAAACATCAGTGTGATTCATCTCGAGGGGTCGGTGAATCGTTCAATCCTTTTGAATGACGATCTCGTTTGTTTTTTCAGAATGGAATCCCAACACATGACTACTGCCGTCTCTGCAATCGTGACTTCCGTTGCTGTCACAACCGATTTGGTTGCTCCGCTGCCTACTGTAGTCACGTCTCATGTTGAGAAATCGGTTTCAAACAGTGGCAAAAAAAGATGTTCTTTTATTTGACCACTTTGAACCTCGCGAGGTTCTTGAATGAAACTGTTCCTTAAGTTGATGAAGGGGCAATGGATGCGTAATCATTGAGCGCGATTCAAGATTGGAACAATTCGGATTTCTTGTGCCGGAATTATGTTTTGAATGGCATGGTGGATGTACTCTATAACGTGTATTGTAAGGCCAAGACTGCCAAAGAATTATGGGAATCTTTGGACCGCAAATACAAAACGAAAGATGCCGGTACTAAGAAATTCATGGTGGCTAAGTTCTTGGACTTTAAAATGATATGCTCAAAAACTGTTATGAGCTAAGTCCAAGAGTTGCAAATTATTCTTCATGATATTCATGCGGAAGGAATGTCGCTTAGCGAGACATTCCAAATTGTTTGTATTATTGAAAAGCTACCACCAAGTTGGGTCGATTTCAAGAATTATCTTAAGCATAAGCGAAAGGAGATGACCATTGAAGATCTTGTTGTTCATCTTCGTACCGAAGAAGATAACAAAATTGCGCTAAAAAGAATTGACGGTCCCGGAATAACTAAGGCCAATGTTGTTGAGCATGGCCAATCTTCAAAGGGTAATAAAAACAGTGGAAAGAAAAATCATGGGAAAAGCTTCAACCTTGGTCCTAAGAGGGGAGTTGGGAAGAAAAAGAAGTTCCAAGGAACATGTTATAATTGTGGAAAGCAAGGCCATAGGGCCAATGAATGCAAGCTTCCAAAGAAAGAAAATGCTCGACAAGTGAACATGGTTCGAGTGGTTGGGAACCTTGTTGCTGTGGTCACGGAACTCTCGATTATGGTCACCGAAGTTAACTTGGTTGGGCAAAATAACAAAGATTGGTGGGTACATACGGGGGCTACCCGTCATGTGTGCTTTGACAAAAGTCTATTTAGAACTTTCAATGAGGTGACTAATGGACGAAAAGGTATTTATGGGAAACTCCGCTATGGCCGAAGTCAAAGGTGAGGGGAATGTGGTTTTAAAGATGACTTCGGGAAAGGAACTCACTTTGTCAAATGTGTTGTATGTTTCAAAAATTCGTAAGGATCTTGTGTCGGGGTGGCAATTGAACAAGTTTGGTTTCAAAATGGTGATTGAGTCTGATAAGGTTGTGTTAACTAAAAATGGTTTATATGTTGGTAAGAGCCATGCCCTCAATGGTATGTTCAAGTTGAATGTAACCGTGTTTAATGGAGTGAATGAAAACGCTACTAGTTCTGCTTATATGCTTGAGTCTTCTAATGTTTGGCATGGTAGACTAGGTCATATAATCAGAACTAGTAGCGCTTTCATTCATTCCATTAAACACAATTACATTCAACTTGAACATACCATTAAGAGCATAACCCTTACCAACTTACAAACCATTTTTGGTCAACACGACCTTATTAAACTTAATCACCATTTTGAAACCAAACTTGTTCAATTGCCACCCCGACACAAGATTCTTACGAATTTCTGGAACATACAACACATTTGACAAAGTGAGTTACTTTCCCGAAGTCGTCTTTAAAACCACATTTCCCTCACCTTTGACTTCGACCGTAGTGGAGTTTCCCATAAATACATTTTCGTCCATTACTCACCTCAATGAAAGTGCTAAAAAGACTTTTGTCAAAACACACATGACGGGTAGTCCCCGTATCGACCCACCAATTTTTGTTATTTTGACCAACCAAGTTAACTTCGGTGACCATAATCGAGACGTCCGTGACCACAACAACAAGGTTCCCAACCTCTCGAACCATGTTCACTTGTCAAGCATTTTCTTTCTTTGGAAGCTTGCATTCATTGGCCCTATGGACTTGCTTTCCACAATTATAACATGTTCCTTGGAACCTCTTTTTCTTCCCAACTACCCTCTTAGGACCAAGGTTGAAGCTTTTCCCATGATTTTTCTTTCCACTATTTTTATTACCCTTTGAAGATTGGCCATGCTTAACAACATTGGCCTTAGTTATTCCGGGACCGTCAATTCTTTTTAGTGCAATTTTGTTATCTTCTTCAGTACAAAGATGAACAACAAGATCTTCAATGGTCATCTCCTTTCGCTTATGCTTAAGATAATTCTTGAAATCGACCCAACTTGGTGGTAGCTTTTCAATAATACAAGCAATTTGGAATGTCTCGCTAAGCGACATTCCTTCCGCATAAATATCATGAAGAATAATTTGCAACTTCTGGACTTGGCTCATAGCAGTTTTTGAGCATATCATTTTAAAGTCCAAAAACCTAACCACCATGAATTTCTTAGTACCGGCATCTTCCGTTTTGTATTTGCGATCCAAAGACTCCCATAATTCTTTGGCAGTGTTGGCCTTACAATACACGTTATAGGGTTCATCCACCATGCCATTCAAAACATAATTCCGGCACAAGAAATCTGAATGGTTCCAAGCCTGAACCGTGCTCAATGATTGCACATCCATTGCCCCTTCATCAACTTGGGGAACAATTTCATCCAAGAACCTCGCAAGGTTCAAAGTGGTCAAATAAAAGAACATCTTTTGCTGCCACCGTTTGAAATTCACACCAGTGAACTTTTCCGGTTTCTCAGCATGAGACGTGACTGCAGTAGGCAGCGGAGCAACCAAATTGGTTGTGACAGCAACAACAGAAGTCACGATTGCAGAGACGACAATAGTCATGAGTTGGGATTCCAGTCTGAAAAGAAATCATAACAATGATGTTGCAACAGAGAGGAAGAACAAGTTGTTGTGTGTATTTTGGTGTGTCTCAAACTGAAACATTAGTCATGGTTTCATAACCACAAAATCATAAAACATAATCAATTCTAATAATGACTATTAAAGTGTAATAATATTTAAATAATAGTCATTAGTGCAGAACTGAAACCGAAAATAATAATCATTATCATAATAATCATTAATTATAATAAAATAGTTATTAGTGTAGTTTAAACCAAAAATAATAATCATCATCATAATGATCATTAATAATATTGACCAACAGTTTCAGTTTTAAAATGAATCTGAAAACGAATTCAAAAAATTGTCTCACGCGAGCCCGGTTTTTTTTATTGAGACTACATCCACACAATTTAATTTAAACCTTTCAACATAAACCTATATGAAAAACAATAAAATCAAAGAGATCACATGAATCAAATACATTGAAATACATTAAACTTTAAACAAAAAAAGTTGGTAACATGAAAATAAAATAAAAGGCCAAGAAAGAAAACCAGAGTTACATATAAAAACACTTGATAATACAATGATGCATAAAACAAAGGATCGGACACCCGTGAATGAAAAAATATCTACACATATGACATATATATAATTACTGCAATATTATTAACCCATATTATTAACCCACCTAGGAATTGGAGAAGATAACCCACCTTAGGCTGAGGGGTGTGGGGGGCGCGAGAGGGGGCGTGAGTGGGGGCGCCATCCAATAATATTGTGACGTGTGGCAGAGAGAGAAACTTGATAAGATGGGTATTGGTAGTGGTGATAGCGCCCCGGGGCATGGTGTGGAGGGGCGCGAGAGGGGGCGCGAGCGGTTTATTTTTTTATTTTTTTATAAATGTATTAAAAAAACGTATTATTAAAAAAACAAGTAATTATTTAAACAAACACACATTAATTAAAAAAACACATTAATATATAAAAAAAATTAAAGTACTAAAAAATTAAAAAAACACATTAATTAAAAAAAATTAAAAAAACACATTAACATTATTCTTATTCTTCGGCTTCGTCTTCTTCGATCAACCTCTTCCGGATACGTTCCTTTTGTTTTTCCATCAGCATTTGGTCGACCGGATTTAGGTGGCTGAAGTCTCTTGCAAGGAAGTCCAAATCTCTCATTCTTTTTTTTTCCTTTTTGTCAACAGAGACCACCTCCAGGGTTTTGTTGAATTTATTGAGGGATTCAACAAGATCGTTGATGTTTACGGCTTCCCCCTCAGCCGGTTTTTTCCCCCTGGCGTCCCTTCCCAATGGCCGCCTCCTCGGCGGTGAAGACGTTTCCTCCCCCGCAACGTTTAGGTCGAATCCAACCCGGCAATCCGACCCGTCCGTTGTGCTGTACGCTCCAGACGAACTAGTTTTAGTCCGTTTCGGCCCTACTTCCGCATCAAGGTCCGGCGCCACCAGCTCAACCCACTTGGCACACCTTCTCAACCTCTCCCACAACTTTACACCGTCCCACGTCTTCACCGCCCCATACCTCCGCAGGCACTCCTGCTTCCACTCTTCGACAGTGAAATTATAGACCGCCAAATCGTCACTGCCACTTGGTCTCATACGACCGGCGTTCCTGTTGAACAGATTAGTAAACAAGCCGACAAATTTTCTAATTTCGGTCCACCGACCCGAAATCATATCGGGATTCCGCTCTGTACTCCCAACGAGCGAATAGAACGTCTCCCTAACCTTTGTCCAAAAGACCTTGCTCTTTTGGTAGTCGGCTGCAAAATTATGTAAATAAATTTGTAAGCCATTTAACTTTTTTATTTAACTTTTTATTTACAATCATTTTTAAAAACGTTAAAACAATTACCGCAACGCCGATCCTCAGAAATGGCTATCCAAGCCCGACACAGGGCTTCCTTCTCATCCGATGACCACGGAGTGATTTTCCGTTTCGCCCTTCCGGTCGAAGCCGAACCCGACCCGTCCGTTGCAAGTTGTTTTTTCCGGTGGACGCGTCTTCTTTGTCCCGCAGCTTCACCTTCTGGTTCCGGTTCTTGTGTCTCCGGAACTACAAAGTTAGTAGACGGTTGCATGTTGGATGGTTGAAAGCCGGATGATTGTTGCGACCCCGAATAAAACATCGGTTGTTCCGGTGCCGACCATAAATCGTCGTAAGGGTAATCTGAATCTAGGTTTGGGTACCAATTTCCAGACATGTTTTTAAAAAAAGGTTTCGAAGATAGGGTGATTTTGGGTTTTGGGTGTGGTGTGTGATATTCGTTTTGGTTGTAGTATGTGAGAATGGTTGTGTTTGATATGTATTGTGATATATGTATTGTGATATATATAGATGATTTTGTTAAAAAAAAAAAAATATTTTTATTCATTATTAAAGCCTTCCAACGGCTCTTTCCCATTTCCCACAGCCACTCACGCGCGCGAGCCTCCTGGCGCCTGCCTCGTTTTCCGCTCTCGCGCCCCTCTCGCGCCCCTCTCGCGCCCCGGTGGTGTGGCTCTCGCGCCCCGGGGCGCTATCGAAGTCCCTCACGCGCCCTGACTAGCGCTCCGCACCCCTCAGCCTTATGAAGTTGAAGCATTCATCGTCATCAACTCATCATACTATTGTACTACAAAAGTACTCAAATCAAATATGTAATATCAGTCCAGCAATCATGCCTGAATCACTGATACATTTCGGAAAATCTGATTAAAAATGTAATATAGCCTGATTGCACCATAACTTTTATGATTCCTATGGGACTTAAACGCTCAATCTCATGGGGTGTGGCACATGCTCCATAGACCTTTGCCTTGATACTGTTAAACTACAAGCCCTTTAGTCGTATATCTTATCATGGATTTCATTATCTAGCTGATTGAGCTTTGTTTTTTGTTCCAAAAACATGTTCCAATGTTCCGGACATGCAAACCGATCCATGCCAGACCGTCTCAGACCCATCACGTGAGAGGTAAACCAGCCTTACTCAGCGGCAAGACGATAAGAAAGGGGAAATCTATATCAAACACTAAGAGGGGCCTATGAAGAAAAGAAGAAATGTTCAAACTATAGGTTTTTGTTTTTTTTTTCCTCAAAGAAGTAAGCACCACTATATATGAGTTTAAATAGATTTATTTTGCATAAGAACTTGTATTTTTTTATTATTTTTTTTTGTCGCAAGCACAAAATTAGTTATGGTAAGGGATTTTATTGTTGCGAAAAGAAAGAAGATCCGAGAGGAAAGATGCACCCTAAAACGATAGTGATGCTTGATAAACAACCACAATATGTAGGCTTAGTTATCTTATGATCAGACTTGGCCTTAGCTTCTTCTTACAACGTGAACTATTTTTTCAGCATGACACGGCTATTCCTTTTCATATTAGCAAATATGCAAATTGCAACTTTTTTTGAATGACTAAATTTTTTTGATCTCTAGGGTTTGAACTCACGGCTTCCTATTTTACACCTTAACCACCCCATAAAAATTGAAATGATCAAAATTACAACTTTCAAGCGAGTATAAAAGATGAGGTGAAAAAATTGCAAGTTTTCACGCTTTGACTTGGCTTTACTTTTCTTGTCTCCCGTGAAGAACCCACCTTGATTGGGAATTTTCAAATTTTAATAGAGACGATATTTACGATCTTTTGAGTGAAATGACAATTTTGGAAGATACTTTGTGTTGAATGCTTGAATACTTTTGTGTTTTATAACTTGAATACTTGTTTTGAATACTTGAGCCCCATATATTCTTTATGTTTTATGAATATAAATTTTGAATTTGTGATTTAGTTTTGTTAAATTTATATTTTCAGGCTAATGGAAGGTTTATTGAACGCGCTATGATCGTTATTGAAAGTTTATGACTCATTTTATATTGCTTAATAAACGGGTTGTATTGCTTAAAATAGTTTTTGGATAATTAAATTGAGTCCGTTAGTACCAATAAGCCATACATTAATATATTTATACCTAGCAATATAGAACCAGCTTGTTGGAAGCGTAGAATCGGATTTAGTAATGGAGAAACGCATAAAGCCTTGTTTCATGTAAGAAACCAAACTGTATACATATAGAAGCCGGTTTGATACTTCAAAACATGTTTCTTTTACAACATGACTAGTTGTGTGTCCGCGCGATGTGGCGGAGTATGCACGCAAAATGATATCGGATACGTAACTAGTGTTACCGATCTTGTATGTTTGTGACTTCACAATAGTACGCGTGTAACCCGACGATAGTATGCTCGTATTGCGGAATTGGAATCTTAACCGGCGTTAGTAATCACGTCACACACCGACTGTGCACGAGCAATCAGGTGTTGGTGCGCACGTAACACTACATTGAACACGTCTTGACCCGCAACCTGTTCCGCTTGACACTGTTCTAACCTGAAAATCGTTATGGCTTGACCCCTTTCAACCCAAACCCGCCCCAACCCTAACCAAATTAATCTTTTTTCTATCGACCCGTTCCAACCTTAACCTTTTAGACCCCTGACCCGAACGGCCAAACCCACCCGATTCATTTGCCGGTCTTTAATGATAATCACGTAACACGTTAAGTTTTTAAAATGAAAAAAATATAACAATACCATACTCAAACTAAAGAAAGTAAAATACTCGTATTTATGGTATAATGTTTCTAAAAAATATATTAGCATGTGAAAAAGTTATGAACGTTGTCGGGGTAGTTGGTTTAAAATAAGGGGTTTATATGTAACTATTATATAAATTAACAATTATGATTAAAGTTAAATGACCAAACTTGTAATTATTTTTAAATAAATTAAAAATCAACCCATGACATGATTTTGTCCATAACATGTCTTAATCTTATGCAATATAGTTTGTACTAAAAACAACAAGTTTGTTACCTCTTAAAAATTAAGAGGTCCCTCACTCATAATTTATATATAGTATAGATAATATAGGGTAAAGTTAAAATACAAAGGGAGACAAAAATAAAAAGTGTGAAAATGATTTGTGGCCATACAAAAAACCCCTCAATAAAAAATTCAAAAAATAAAAATAAAAATCATAACTCAAGATATAAATAAAAAACGAAAAAAATTAAAAAATCAAAATGTTTTCCCCGTCATTCCTGTTAAAAAAACCGACGAAAAGACACAATCCCGAAAATGAACAAACACAATGATAAATAAAAAAAGACACAATAGGTCGCAAATTTTAACACAATGTCGAACAAAATATAACACGATGTTGAGTAATATAACACAGTATAAAAAAACATAATGTTAAGGAAAAAAGACACAATAAATGACGAATACAAACACAAAACACAATTATAATAAAAAGACAAAATGATTTTTTTTCTTTAACATTGTGTCTTTTTTTAGAACGAGGAAGACGGTGGAAACATTTTTACGTTTTAACATTTTTTATTTTTTTATTAATTTTTGAGTTATGATTTTGTTTATTAATTTTTCATTACATTTTAAGAGGTTTTTTTATGGATAGAAATCTTTCTCGTCCTTTTTATTTACGTCTCCCTTTATAAAATAACTAAACTCATATGATATAACCCTCTTAGGTGTGTGACTATATTATATACCCTTTCTTTTAAAAATCTGATTATATTTATTAGTAATGTATATGTGTTTTTATATAATTGATTACATTCTTCTCAACTACTAGCAATCGAAAAACTATTATGAATCTATACATTGATAAACCCATTGAGGTAACCAATCCTGTTAAAAATAACGAGCTACACTATCACCAAGTTCCTTGTGCGATGGTGCCATCGATAGACTGGACGTGAATATCATAAATTCATAAGAGGCGACGGAGTGCAAGCACAAGTTGCGGGACCGATAGAAACACCACCTGATTAGAGGTGTACATCCAAAACAACCACTGACCGTTTCTACCTGGGAAGAACCGATGGTTAGTAACCGGTTTTTCATTTGGCCCCATAACCGGTTATAAAATTGGTTAACCAAAACCATTTTTTAAATTACTTTTCTAAAAAACCGGTTTTTTTCCGGTTAATTACGGATTATACTGGTTAGGATTTTTATGCTTGAAAACCGTTTACTAACCTATCTAATTGGTTAACTGATTTATACATGTCTACACCCGATGACGCGTGTCATCCAAAATCCCACCCAACAGCATGCCGGCATGGTCATCTCGAAGACCAAACCACACAAAGTTTTGGTTTTAATTAAATATTTAATTTATTATTCATTTATTTATTAATTACTTATTTTTGCATTAAAAGCTTGTATATTGCGTATTATAGAGAAAAGATCAAATGTTTGATTTTCCTAAGAAGGTTAAGAAGAAGGGTATTTTAGTCTACTACCTTAATATTGTATACACACTTAATTTAATTTCAAAAACCCACTTAACTATCTTAAAAATCCACTTAAATTTTCACTCATCTCCTACAACTACCACCGCCCACCGCCACCCACCGCCGCCACTTGCCGGAAATTTCGCCGGAAAATAAAACACAATGGAAAACACTATTGAAAAACACAATAGAAAAAACACTATAAAAATAAAACACAATTAAATAACACAATGTGAAAAACACAATGAAAAAAACACTAAGAAAAAATTATAATACAATTGTATAACACAATTTTGGTAAAACACAATTTGTAAAAATCCACCAATTTTTTTTATATTTTTATATAACAATATGGTACTCATATAAAAGATAACAAAACACTCGTTATTAAGGTGAAATTGTTTTTATAAAAAATGTCGTATAAAAAGTTATGGACGTTTTAAAATGATGGGGGAATTTGACATGTGTCTTGCATTTGAAGAGAGAAAGTCAACAAATATGTTTTCCCTATTATGCTCTTACCCTTGTTTTATGGAGTACTTAATTTTTTCTCTAATATAATCTAAACAATTCAAGTTTAAAATAAATGGATAAGATTATTTCATATATTTCTTACAAAAACTAATTTTCTTATTATAACTGCTAAGATATTTATTTATTTTTTTTATTTGTGTATTCTTTTTTACGTTAAAAAGTATTTAATTTCTTTCTTGATATATTATTTCCTTTTGAATTAAAAGCTTGTGCCCTGTGTATTAATTAGTTGTATCGAAATTACTTATTTAATTTCTTTTACTTTAATTGTTTTTTTTATTTAATTTCATTTATTATTACTACTATAATGCATTAAAAGCTTGCACTATACATCAAATTGTATCTAAGGTATTTATTTATTTAATTATTTTTTGTTATTGTCTTTTTTAACTTAATACCTGGAAGGGCAGAAGTACCGGCATTTGTTTTTTATTTATAATTGCATTAAAAGCTTGCATATTGTGTATTTAAAACTTATATATGTATATATATTATTTTATATTTTTACTAATTTATTTATTTATAATTACTTTATTACAAATATAGTTTAAGAATGAGATCGGATGAGAAAAAGTTCAACTGCAATCGTCTAGAGATGGTTAGAGATAGAATGGAAATGACTGTAAAAACTAACGTGACGTTAAATTAAATAAAGTATGAGAAAAACACCTCGTACCCAAATCCGATTACCAAACATTACAAAAAAGTTAAATTTGCTCGGCATCATACTTCATACATCAACTTCTCATTTAAATATGGTCAACCTTCTAGGTTCTAGCCAAAGTGCCCAAACACTTGTTATTTTCAGAGTCGATCGTGTAGACCCTTAAGCATCGGTCCGCAGTCATTTGTCCTTCACCTTATGCTTCAGGCTTCAGCATATGGCTTTTCAGGACTATGTCCTCGACATCCGCCCATCGGCTTAGCTACATGTTCTGGCATTGCTATCAAAGCCGCCCATCCTGACCAACCAATACATCATACATATATGCATACAGTATTGGGTCATGCATATAACACCAAGTCATTTTTGAGCTCCTGATCTTTCATGAAACTTTGAATCATATCTTTAATCTTACCCTATTTCTTTATCCACTTGGCCGGATTGAATCTTGTTAAAAATTGCATTTTAATAAGGTAACTATCAAAGTCATTTAACTTTATGAGCTGGTGGGTCATGCATATAACATTAAGATTTTCATATAAAATGTGACATGACATACATTATATCTTGTAAGATAAAAATAATATTTTTGTATAGTATTTTTTTTAATATAATAAATATTAAATAATAAAGCAATTAGTGCATGAAGATAAGTGGGAATGCAATGCATGGGATATTATGAGTGTGTGATATTGAAAGCCTATAAAGGAATCTCCACACGTGTTATTAGTTTTGACTATTTGTTCCTTGTGAAGCTGTTGATGAGTTGTGTTGTGGTCCTCACTGCTCATAAAACCAAACACAACCATGTTTTGTTTTGTTTTGTTTTCTGGTCACACAAATACTTGTCCTAAACATGCTCCATCGCACCCATCTTTTATTTTATTTTTATTATACTTTTACTATTCTGGCTTATAGAGGTGATCAAGATCACACACGCAAATGCGATCTCACAAAAAAAAGAAAAAACAAGTCAGATTTTTAGATATGTAGCCTAACGATTGATGCAGTTAAATGGACTTATATAACTCTTAAATTGATGCATTTAAATGGACTTGTATACCAGCAAAATGAACTTCCATTAAACATTTATAACCACAAACAAACAGAGTACAACAACTCAGCAAGAAGCGGAATTCATGCAGAATACAAATTACTAAATAATCAACCATTCTAAAATGTATAGATCCCCTATAACTGTGAAGGAGAGGCTGCCAATTTGCAACAAATATTCTGTTTCACTAGGGATGGACTGAACGCTCTTAATTGGGATGAATTTTCGTCAATCGATTGTTTATCATTTAACTCAATGCAAAACTGTTACTTGGCTTTAAGCATGACAACCAATATTTACTAGCCTGTGTTTAAATCATCCCGTATAACTAATTTTCATAACTTCATATAAAAATCTGTCATTTAGTATATAATTTGGCACAGGAAAATAAAAACCTCACATGTGTTTATATACGTGTTCGTGGAAATATAACTTGAATCATATATATTTTCTGGAATGGCAGAGATTTATATTCATTTATGAAGAACGTGAAAATAACAAAATATATAAAGTTTATTGAATAATTGATAAATTAAGGTATATACATTTTGCATGCGTCCAAATCATAACTTATTTTAACTACTAATTATGATAATTAAGTATAAGTCTATAATTGTCATCTTACCTAAGATCTACTCCTCCATTTTACTCCAAAACATTTGTGTTGCCTTCTATGTGTTGGGACCCGACAAGACTACACCTCAATGCACCTCATAAGTCATAACACATGTAATGTTAAAACCAATTCGGGCCAATGGACCATTTCAACCGAGAACCACTAGTTCATGTGCTAAGAGATATATGCCACTAATCGTTATCTGATATTTATTAGTTGACATTATTATCTACTAGTTATTAAATTAGTTTAATTTGAATTATTAGATCAAGTGTGGATTACCAGTGACTTATTGGTGTAGTGGTATGGTGTCTATACCTACAAAAGTGACGTGGTGCGTTCAAATTCTTGCAAGTACAAGGTTAAGGGGAGTTTATGTGAATTGTATGTCACTGGATAATCCATAAAGCCGGAGGAACCAGCAGCTTGTTCTCAACCAAACAAGAGAAGGTAGAGTATTTAATGTCCAGGTGCACCATGCCAGTAAAACAGAGGTGACGACAGCGTCTGAGCGTCCTTATCAGAACCATCAAAACGTCCATGGCATTTAATGCTAAAGTGTGGGTTACATCTCCAGCCGAAGCCTGGACTGGACAAGCAATGAAGTGCCTGAGGATAAAGGAGTCTAGCGGAAGAAGGTCCGAGCAAGTACAGAAGGGCCAGCGAACCGCCATGATGACCAACGTCCATGGGATTGACACTTTGAGAGTGCATGCATTATCATTATGCTTAGGCCTTGGCTTCTACAATATCCGTAGGCTGCATGGCATCTAATATTCCATCTAACTTAGTTTGGTCCTTTTTTATGAAAACACAATACACATATATTTTACCTTTGTTATTCTTTTCATGGCATTATTGTATCAGAGCTAACTTGATCGCTGTTAAACCTCATCAAACTAACCTAAGAAGCAATCGTCACCCAGCTAGCAGCAAACACATGGTGATTGGTGACAACAAAGATTCGGAAGTGACCGGATCAGCTAAAACCCCCATATACAAGTCTAACAACAAGTAACACACCAACCTGGAAAACATCAAAGTTTTGTATCTACAAAACTTGATGGTGAGAATTTTCTGAGCTTGTGGCATGTCTAAAGTATTGAGACTTAACCAGGGAGGCAAATGCATCAAGTGTTTAGCATCTTTCTTTGTAACGCACAAGTCTTAACATTACATTGTTGTGAACATCAACATAAACAGGGTTCTATATCTCAACCTATTATTATTACACTTATAAAGCAACTTCCATCTTCACATTGCCATGATACCAATAGATGACTTCACCTCACAACCGCGATTTCGTTTGATCCAATGGCGAACTCTGCAAAACAACAAATTATATATTCAATATTCGTATTTTGTCAACATTTGTAAATAAAAAGATTGAAGAGAATCTAACCAAAGGAGCCCCAAGTGCAGCTCTTTGAGCCAAGTAGTCACATGGCTTAAAGAACTCCCCATACTTCTTTGACCACTCGTTCAACCTCTCATTTATGTACTTAGATCCAATCGAATCTCCCCAGAACATAATCCCTCCCCTGCACACAATGACACAAACCTATGTTAAAAACTTAAAAACAATTAAAATTTTATATAATACTGAATAATGTTGTTGAGAGAAACATGAAACCTGTAAGGTGGAAATCCCATTCCCATAACACCTGCGATATCCAAATCAGCTGCTTTTACTGCAATACCTTCGGCGTATACTCTACAAGCCTCGTTCACAACAGGAAAGAATACCATCTCTATTATCTCCTTATCTGATAAATTCCCAAACTGAAACAAAATTAAACCCGGTTATTACAAATTAGTTAAATTTTCACACACTCGAGAAAATACAGAATTATCATCTTCACAAATTGCTAGAGAGAGACCTTAGGTTCAACTGAGACGCCAGAAAATTCCCTTGCTTTTTCGATGTATTTTTTAATTTCTGGATCTGGACTTGCTTTGCGTTTATCATTGTAGAGATAAAACCCTTTGCGAGTTGTTTCACCTAAACAAGAATCGCAAGTTCAACAAACAAAAAAATATCTTAAAAACTAAAGCATTGTCATAACAAGAATAGATACATACCAGCTCTTTTATCCTCTTGCATGAGTGGAATAAGCATAGACTTATATGTTCTTTCAGGAAAATTGAAAACAAACTGTGACCCGGTTGCCACTGCAACACCAAAACCAACAAGATCACACAATCTGAACGGGCCCATTGGCATTCCAAATTTTGTAATTGCTCGATCGATTTTGTATATGTCGGCCCCACGTTCTACCAGCAAAAGAGCCGATTGAGTATACGGGAAAAACATCCTGTTAACAGCAAAACCGGTGCAGTTCCCGACCACAACTGGTGTTTTCCTAATCTTTTTCCCAACATCCAACAAGTCAACCACTGTTTGAGGTGATGTTTTCGATGTACGAACGATTTCCAAAAGTGGCATCACGTGAGCCGGGCTGCAGATCAACTGTAACTTTAGTCCCAGATTCAAAAATAGTCCCAGTAGTTTGGTCATATTGCAACTTTAGCCCACAAGTCCTCAAAGTTTACAACTTTAGAGTTTAGACCAACTATTTGCATAAACGTAACACCATTGGTTTATAAAGTTGATTGAGGTTTAACTTTTCCTGTCAAGTGAATGTAATGTCCAAAATACCCCTTCACACTAACAAGTTGCAATGATTTTTATTTTTTAATGTAAAGGGGTATTTTGGTCATATCATATAAACTTAATGGGAAAAGTTAACTTCCATCCATCTTAGAGACCAATGTGTTACATTCACGTAAACAATTAGTCTGTAAAACTGATGGAGGTTAACTTTTCCAGTTAAGTGCATGTGAAATGTCCAGAATACCCCTTCATACTAGAAAGTTAATATAATTATTATTTTTTTACTTTTTAATGTGAAGGGGCATTTTTGGTCACTTCACATACACTTAACAAGAAAAGTTAACCTCCATCCACTTTAGAAACCAATGGTGTTACATTCACGTAAACAATTGGTCTAAAAATGAAAGTATGTTATGATTTCTATTGTACGCTATAACCGTGGTAAAAAGTATCCATAACAAATTATTACCTGAAAAAGTGTGCGCCTATTATCCTATCATGAGACTTTGTCTTCTCACCAATTAAATTCAAGTCAATTGTTGATGTGTTACTTGCAAGTATGCAATTTGGAGAGCAGTATTTCTCCAAATCCAAAAATATTTGTTGTTTCAATGAAACATTCTCAATTACAGCCTGTTTGTTTGTAACATTTGTTTCTCAGTTCTCAAAATTAAATTAAATAGTATCTATAAATAAAATGGAAAATGTTAAATACCTCAATCACCATATCCACATCTTTAAAGCTTTCATAACCAAGAACACCCGTGAGACGAGATATGGTTTTCTCAAACTTTTCTTGAGTCAACTTTCCTTTCTTCACGCTACTTGTCAAATTGGCTGGATAATAGATGTGTTAATATGTTAATACGGAAGGAATTTGCAAATAATTTAAGAGAATGAAAAGTCAAACCTTTGACTCTGCCTAATCCTGCATCTAAGAACTTTTGGCTGACTTCTTTCAAGACAACTTGATACCCGTTTAGAATTAAAGCCGTTGCTATTCCCGACCCCATTAGACCTCCACCAAGAATAGCAACCTTTTTTATTTGCCTTGGTTTCAACCCGAGATCGGTGACCCCAGGTACCTGTTAACACACATAATCAAGACTTGATCATATCCATTTGACTACAGTTGACTTTCTCTGATGTGTTAGTTGAAAGCTGGGTTATCTATAAGATAACTCCATTATCATTGTTTTAGAACTTTGGCTGTTTTTAGCCTAAAAACGGTTGGTTAATATTGTTGTAACAAAATAATAATAATAATAATAATAATAGTGATGACAAATAATAACGATAAGTTGTACCTTGGTGGTACCGCGTTGGGAAAAGAAGACATGAATCAAGCTTTTGCAAGTATCTGACTTTACAAGAACTTGGAACGCTTCATATTCCTGTAAATTATATAAAATATCACATTATAACAGGTCAAGTAATGTAAGCAAAAAGAGGAAATTTAGTTATTACAAGTACAAACCTTTAATAATCCCACACGTGGACCTGAGACAATGCCTGCTTCAATAACATCAATGCAAACTTGTGGGTGTTGTAAATTGGGTGCTTGTCTACGGGCTTGAGCTCTAGCAAAGTTCAATATTTCACGGGCCTCGCCAAGTGGCTCGATTTTATCTGTTCTGTAAAGACTTGAAAGCCATGGTTTTTTACGGGCCAATATATCTAAAGCCAACTGGCGAGCAGTTTCTAGTAATTTATCTCCAGATACAATGGCATCCACGAGCCCTAGATTATGAGCTTCTTCTCCCCGAACTGGCTTTGATGTCTAGTGTGTGAGAGAGAGAGGTCAATCAGTTAACAATAACATAATATTATGTATTAGGTGTAAAAGTTAATATGTAAAGAGATAAACAGCATACCAACATCATTTCAAGGGCCTTTGCTAGACCAACAAGTCTTGGAAGACGTTGAGTTCCTGAAATAATGCAAATACATAAGTTATATATATTTTCTTTTGCCGTTTATTCTATAAAGATTGTATATAGCATGATATAGGATTTCCATTAATTATTCCAGAAGAATGATATACCTCCGAATCCAGGAATAATACCAAGCTGCAGTTCAGGCAAACCTAACTGAGCAGTAGAAGTAGCAATTCTAGCATGGCAAGACTGAAAACAAAATCATCATGATTTGATCACAAATTTTACAAATTATGTTAAATTAGCTAACAAAGGGGGAAATTTAGCACATACCATTGCAACCTCTAATCCTCCACCTAAAGCAAGCCCATCAATAGCAGCAACAGATGGTTTTCTTGCAGCTGAAACCAACACAGCCAACATTTTTTTTAAATATTCTAATAATTAGTAGTGAAAAGTAACAATCAACAAAGATATATATACAGAACATTAAAAGCATACCTTCCACGGTATCAGACAGAATATCAATTGATACATAACCAGGTTTTGATGGCAGTCCACCTGTCATTGCTGTAAACAAGAAACCAACATGCGCAAATAATTAAATTTTTAGCAACACTAATGGGTTAGCTAGAGCCTAGAGGTAACAGTTTTAACATATATATTTACGAGTGGGTCAGTTTGGTTTATGTTTTGTCTCCAACAGATCAAAAAGATAAATATAAAACTTGGCAAAAATTGTATAAACATATTTGACAGAATAACTACTTTAGCATAGAACAAAAGATGTCGACTTTCGGGCAACCCAGCCGACCCATGCATAAATGACCCATTTTGACCCGTCAAACAAAATGAAATATAAAATATTCATACATTTCCCTCCTTGCAGTCCACCAAATGCACTGATGTCAAAACCACCAGAAAATTTGCCTTTTGCACCTGCTCCAATCATGTTAAGCATTAAGTTTACATGTGTTAACAACTATTAATAATTATATATTAATCAAGTAACGAAACATTGAAATTACCTGTAACAACTATTGCCTTCACATCATCCCTTTGTAAAGCTTGATCAAAACTTTCTTTTAAGCTAATTAGTACTGGACATAAAAGAAACAGATACTTCAATATAAATATATAATTAGCAAATATATTTCCTAATGCTTTTATGAAGTAATTGCACAATGAAAAATAAAAAAAAGACACAAAAGAGAACAAAAAAAAAGCCATGCTTCAAGTCAACAATGTCCGGTCTAAAACTAACTTTTTTATACTCTAAATTTTTGCATAATACAAGCAAAATGACTAATCTGACCTCATGGGGGACTGTTTGTGCTCATTTTACCAACTTGAAAAATCATAAGGTGTCATGTTAATTTTACGGTTCAACTAATCCCACATCATGTATTCTTGTCACCACTATTTTCTGCCAAATAAAGTTGAAGTACTAACAAACATACCGGCTGGGATGGGGAGGCAAGGAAGTCGACCAACTTAATTTTTTTAATATATACATATTAAAAAAAAACTGTATTAGGCCCCATCAAAAATTTTGTTTAAACAATACTTAATAAGCCAGGCCCGAAATCCAAATCATATACAATTTTTAGCGATTCTTGGCCCGAATTAAGGCCTGAATTTATACTCGCCTTTGGCCCAAATTTTTTTAGCGATTCTCGGAGACTGCCCTGAACATAGGTAAGTTTCACGAGGAACATGCTTTGGAATACTTTAACCTTAATATTAATCTGAAAAACTGACAAGTAACCAGCAAATTCAACCCTAATAACAGAGGATTACACATTTACACTAGCATCCATTATTAATATCACACCTGCTACTTTAAATTTCAACATTCACATAGTTCCATTGCAAATCAGTTACAAGATTTATTATATTATCAAATAAAAAAACTCAACTCTAATTACAGCAAAATACCATCAAATAGTTCAAAATCACTCGCACACGTGACACGTCAGCGTGATCGTAACTATTATAACAGTTTTTGGTCAAACAAATCATGATAAGT
>NW_027500010.1:0-29881 GCF_021521415.1 Bidens hawaiensis | reverse complement strand
TGTTTGTTCGTTACGCAATAAGCGGTTAAACGCTTATTCAAGTTTGTAAGTACTAAGGTGTACTCGTTTTGCCACGGATGTCACATTCTCCCCCTGTTAAGAAATTTCGTCCCCGAAATTCAATATGCTATATATGCTCATTTTGTGGAAAATTTTATAATCATTTGTTTTGGAATTCGTTTTTCTGTTTCCGAACACGTTTGATTCCCCGTTGTGGATTCCACTGGATTTTATTCAATGAGATTTTATTGTGTCACAACTGTTTGATTTTCCCCACTCAGCATTTTCATGAGTCTCTTTATAGAGTTTAGCTGTATAAAAGTTTTCAAATAGTACTATTTCCGCCATGTCAGCAAGGCACTCGTTTTGATTCGATATATGAAATATAGGGAGTGAAATAATTTTGTTTAATACGTTATGGGGTTAACTTTCAAGGCAATTTTGTATAGTGCTATATATTTTAGAATTAGCTCACCGTTCCTCAACTCAACTAACAACTTTCAAAATTTGATAACTTCTCGTATTTCTCAGTATAGCCCTCTTGTTAGCCTTAAGCGGCCTTCGGTTTGTTATTAATATTACGAGTTTTATTTATGGTTATCGAAATCAAATCGGATTTTATATTTTGAGGGTCACCAATTTTTTTTTTTTTTTCTTTAATAAGATGGCGAGTTACATTCTTGTTCGTATAATATAGTATATTACCACTCGTATAATATTATGATGACTGTTAATGTACGAGGATTGAAATTACTGGTCTCACTTTCCTCTATTGTTTGATTTGATTGTTTTATAGAGGATTATAGACCGTGCTTAGGCCAATTAGGGATCTAAAATTTCATACACAATTCACCAAGAGTAAGATTTTGTTAAGGCGAGTTTTTCAGTTGGATAGTTGTTACAAATCAGAAGAAGGTATTCGGAGTGGATTAGTCAGGAAACTATCATTCAGCTGGCATTGCTTTCTCGGGATGTTTTAGGAATATGTGTTAAGAGATCCATTGTAGTTTGTTTCCCACTTCCAATGGGGTATCTCGAATTGTTGTAGCATCTCTGAGGATCTTTTGTATTCCCCGTTAACTTATAGTAGTGCACACTTTACAACATATGTGCCTATGATTCCTTCATAGATTTCGCTTGCATCTTTATACTAGTACTCAGTTTATCCGAACATTTGGCCTGACTTTTCCTTGTTCATCACTCAGTTATTAAGGCTATATAAATTTAAAGTTCAAGTTTCGGTTACGGATAGTATTGTTTTCCTCATCTGTGTGTCATTATTGGGGTACTAGGATTTGTTCCGTGTACGGGATCACTTCTTTATCTAGAAGAGGCAGTATAACAGTTCTATTTCTATATATAACATTCATTTGAACACAATTAACTAGTCCATACTGACTATTACACAATGACTCCTCACTTCCACCGGAGTGCATCGATAAGGAATAACTAGTTATTTAGGTTAAGAGGGTAGTTTTTCGAGTAATATGGTTAGTATTTATAGTCTTACTTTTGGTGGTTTCTATAGTTTATAGAATTGTTATTTTACTAGACGGTATATTTTCCAAAGTAATAACTTGTAGGAACGAAACGTCTATCAGTGTCCGTAATAAATAGACTAAAGTATGTTAGGCATTACTAAGAACGTACCTGTCACTACATTTGTTCTATCCAGTTTATTCACAATACTTGACCCCTAGTCGAGTTGGACGTCGATGTCGGTCCTTGCCTTTGTCTTTCCATCGCAATTGGGTTCAATCTAGGGCAGTCTTTCTTGATGTGCTCCATACTACCACACTCATAACATGCATTACGGTTTATTATAGGTTGGTTTTGGTAGATTGGTTGTTGTCGTGTTGGTTGCGGTTGGGGTAGTTGTGAGTCCTGGAGTTGGGTTGGTGGATTTATAGTACTCATAACGGTTCTACAATTTCGGGCATAGTGTCCCACCATCCTACATTTGTGACACACATTGGTCCGACATTCACCAACATGATGATAACCACATTTTCCACATCTAGGCAAAAGCCCGTTATACTTATCTTGTTTCACATCGGAACTGACCATAGCGTAATTTTGTATTGCAAGGCGCGCGCATTTATTCCATTGTCTTTCTTGTATTCCGCTCCATAATTGGTTCGTTTTGTACCAGATGATTCCCCGGGCATTCTTAATGAACCACTTCTAATCAAATCAGAAGTTACAATGCCGGCTTGTAACACGGCATTTTCGAAAGTTACAGGGCCAGTTGAATTAACCAAACTCCTGACTTCGGGGGCTAAACCCCAAATGTAGCGTTCAGTACGTTTAAATTCTGGAGTAACTAACCATGGGACTAGACGAGCCAGTTCGTTAAAGCGATGGGTATACTCCAAGTGATCTGCACCCTTCATTTCTAGATTCCAAAGTTCTTGCTCTAATTTCTGAATTTCGTTTATCGGACAAAAGTGTTTTATCATAAGATTTTTAAGTTCTGTCCAAGACATACGATTGGTTGCCTCTTGTCCTTGAATTTGCACAACAGTATTCCACCACATCAGCGCGTGGTCTACAAATGTAGAAGTAGCAAATTTGACAATACAATCCGGTGGACAGTTAGTGATATTAATGATGGATTCAGTCTTTTCGATCCACTTTACCAGTCCATTTGGTCCTTCAGTACCGCTAAATTCCATAGGTTTACATAGCATGAAGTTCTTAAGTTGATATCCGTGTTGCGGGGGATTTTGATTGTTACAATTATTGTTCAAGTTCGGTGCATTATTTAAAGTAATATTGGTATTCAACGGGGGAGTATTAGTTGTGATAGTATCAGTATTTATCGGGGGAGCATTTGTGGTTGTATTAGTATTTGTCAAGAGATTAGTATTTACAACCGCGTTAGCGTTCGGCACTTGATTTGTATTCATAGTTGTATGGATACCAGCAGCGAATTGTGCTGCTATTGTCGGAAGTACTGTTTGTAGTTGTCGAGCGATCATTTCGGCTATATCTGCCTCAGACCACATGTTTACTTTCTTCGGGGCCATTCTATAACAATAACCAGTTATCCAACAATTAACAAAATTAACATACACTAATGATCACAAAAGGAATTATAATAACAAGTAATCAGGTATTTCAATTAACACGTATATATCACACGGGTTTGTTCTTGAGTTTGAATACTAAGGATAATATGTAAAGTTAGCCTAACAAAGGCCAATGTTTATATATATATATATATATATCAAAAGTTGTCACCTAGTGACAAGTAATTGTAATCCAGTAAGGGTAAATGTTTGAAATGAAATATCCAATGCGTCACCCATATCAACATAGCATCCTACCAGATGCTTGCATGGGGTATCGAAGGCTATATACAACAATATCGTACTACCCTTATCTATCTAAGTACACATTATACAATTATATACGGTCTACAACTTGCCCGAAAATTATTCCGGTACGATCCCATCATTAGGCAATTGTTTTTCTTTAGCCTCTTCCATAAGTAGACAATTGCTCGTTATGAGTTTAGTTAGTATATTTATCATATGATGCACTCATATACTCAACTAGACCTTAGAGGTTGTTAAATATAACTATAGAATATATTCCTTCGCCAGGTCATTCGGTGCACGCAAGTATGTTGGGCCTACTAAAAGTGGTAGTTTACTGGTTGGGTTAAGTATGTTCCGTTCCAGTCAGCATGTCATCAATTCGTGAGCATGAGGTTTCTCTCCTACAGTAACCAATTGGAATAGGAAAAATATAGGAGAGGTTGGATGTTCTTGTTCATAGATGGTTCAAAGAGTTTGCTAGTTAAGGAGGTTCATCAGAATTAGTTGTACTGGTAATATGTAAAAGAAATTATTATTATTAATATTTCTTTTTGAAATATCGTTAGTATATTATATGTACTGGTAGTCACAGTCTGTTTATAGAATTGGGGAATCAATAAAGTAGTTATTATATTTATAATTTGATAAATCGGACTCATCACTAGGTACTTTCCTAGGAATAGTGTTTGTTTTTCAAACAACAGAAATCGAATGATGACCAGAAAATAGTTTAGTTTAGTGTCAAAGAAACGAGTACATAAAATAAAGGTTAGACCCATGCTGAGAGGTATTATATGTATATATATCTATATATATATATGTATATTCTTGAAATCATTGTCTGTAGGACACGCCTCCCATGGTTCTTTCCCGGGCCTTGCATATTAAGCCCCTTTGTGGTGCTGTCACATCACCAGACTTAGTTAAACTTGTTGAAGCATTCTCATATTCTCACTCACAGGAAACACCGGTTCTTTATCTGTCGTAAAGCTACCCGATCTCGACATCTTTCAGTGCAATCGTTAATCAGAAGAAAACGTTTTTCGGTAGCTTAAATCATCGTAAAGGATATTATTAATTAATACCGAAATTAAATATTTTATTTGTTACAATAAGATTCATTATCAACGGTAGTACCGTACGTACACATATCCCTATACCTCATCTCAGATAAGCACGTATGCACACTTCATATATACTTCACATCACCTTTATGCACGTATGTTGCCATTTTTACCTTTCAATATGTTCCGCGACTTCACCCGAATTCCCTCGTACAAGCAAGTCTGTTATTACGTTCCGGACCATAATAACTCACTTGCCCTACGAGTTCATCCCGGCATCCATCAGTATCTATCGTTACTCATTAATAAGTTTCCCAGTGATAATCGAGCCTACGGTTATATTATAGGTATCCTAAGGATAACCTAATCTTTTATAACCAATGGCTCTGATACCAACTTCTGTCACAACCCCGTTAAGCGAATTGCGGAAACGTAAAACGGAAATGCAACAGATACAACTGGTATCAAATACATTGTTCATAAAGAAACATTACTAACTAATTTACAATATATTATATCATTCTAACATCTTTTACAAACTAGGTGATACAATCAAACCGGTTCTTCAATTACTTTACTTCTAACTCAAATGCCCATGACATCATTCACCAATCAGACACGTAACGCACAGGAAATTACTTCTCATATCTGATTACCTGAAAAGCATGTTAAAATAGGTCAACTACGAATAGTTGGTGAGTTTCATAAGTTTAACGAAATCAGTTCTGCGTACCACACAGTCATAGTTTGTATGTACGCGCGTATGTAAAAATATGTGTTTGCGTTTGTATAAATATGTACAGCCATATCCTTGTGTGTGCATATGCACACATGTAAGTTTATAGTATAAATTCGAAATTTCAGTAAAATCGTGGTTGTTTGTTCGTACTACCTGTTTCCAATTTCTGTGTTTAACCAACCACTGTGGACCCCCTTCCTCCCACAACGGTTCCACTTAAACTCAACCACTATGGCCCCCCTTCCGCCACAACGGTTCCGCGTTAACATCAACCACTATGGTCCCCCTTCCACCCACAATGATTCCTCGTAAACTCAAACATTATATAGTGTACACGCAAATAATTAGTATATTCTACACATAGTATTTCCTACGGCTAATCACATAGCATGTATATAGACACATATACACATATAGTATTTATCACGTATCACCAAATACTGTAGTTCCCCATCCGCCACAATACGCATATCACATTATTTTATTAACATTCATGTCATAATCAAGTTAGTTCGTTTAATAAGTTGCAGCAGAACTTGCTCATAGGCCATACTCAACTTTAGTTTATAAGTTGCAGCAGAACTTGGCTCATAGGCCATACTCAACTTTAGTTTAGTAAGTTGCAGCAGAACTTGGCTCATAGGCCATACTCAACTTTAGTTTAGTAAGTTGCAGCAGAACTTGGCTCATAGGCCATACTCAACTTTAGTTTGTTACTATTGTGGCCACCCTTCCGCCCACAATAGCCCCATAAATATCATAGACCACGTTATACCCATGGCCATTATAGACCATGTTGTTTCCCAAATTAGTTATGTTTAACATTACACAATGTGTTTGTATAAACATGTTGTCACGTGTAATTTCATTATGTTTTGCAATTCGTATTATCTCCGTTCAATATATCAATCAACGATAATAATCATCTTTCATCAGCACGTAGTCAATCATTATGTTTGTAGGGACTTTTCATATATAAATGTTCAGATATTTTATATCCTGAACCGTTTTCAGATAGATAACGTGTGTAACCATGCTTTCCACCCCAAAAGTTCGTAAAATAGTTTAAAGAGTGGGGTCATGAAACTCACCTTATCGTAGTTCGCACAGAAATTACGTATCAGTATGTCAGATGCCTCGTTTATAGCCTGATTCCTATAAACGGTATCGTATCGTTAATACTAGTACAGTGTTCAAGCTAAGTCGGGCCGTATAGATAATCTGGGTATAGCTGTTAGGCCCAGAACATGACCATAGTCTTAGATTGTGACGTTGTATACTATGAAATGTTTAAAACTGGATTTGGCTCAGTTTCACCGTTTCCCGAGCCTAGCTCAGTTGATCGTTTTATACGTTTCGGGATTAGGTAAGATCACATAAAACTTAAGTAAATATATTGATTGATAAAATAATTTGATTTATGAAAGAATTTTAAGGTTTTGGTGTCTGGTTTGATCGCAAGGTTTGTTTCCGTTTTCATACGGGTTTGATTATGCAAAACGCGCATAATTCACCCGAATTTTCCGGAATTCTCGTAAAAAGTTCGTTTTTATCAATATCATTCAAAAACATGATATTTGACCACTTTTGACATTTTGACATACCAGTCAGTCCGTTAAACACAAAACTGCCGGTTTCGTTAAAACAATTATAATTTAAATCTTTGATTAATCATAACTAAATATGTACTTATATATAAATTATGTAAATTTTTGTAAAAATACATTTAAAACATGGAGAATTTTATAAAAATATTTTCAGGAACTTTATGATTATTTATTTATTTATAAAAATTCATTTAATAGGTTATAATCGTGTAATAAATGGCCCGTTTATATCAAACGACCTCTGAAAAATCCGATAATTTTTAAAAATGGCCTCAATGTTATTACATAGCCCCTGCAAAATTTCCAGAACCTATCTCTTTTGACAAAATGCCTTTTTTGTGCGTTTTTCGGCTGTTAAAATTCGGTTAAGCCATGATTGCACAAACCATACTTAGACATTTCCAATGATTACCAAACTTTACCAGTGATCTTACCATCACATATTAAACTCCAAAACCAAGTTTCATAATTTTTCAATATGTTTATCTATTTTTCCCAATTAAACGCTTATAAACGGAAATAAATTCACCAAATATTCTCCGTTTATCGAAAAATTACCAAATTTGAACAGGGACTCATTTATATGATCCCTAATGTCCCTGCAAGTTTTCACAAGCTAACAACAAGCACGTCACAACCTAATACTAAACAGCCCCTAAACGAGTGTTACGGGTTTACCTTGTCGGTTTTCGATGAATTTTGCTAGTTTAAACGACTTTCCGGGTCTCGGGTTGCAAACTCAGTATATCTACATATCATATAACATCAAACCAAGCATAAATCATCCATGTAACAGCCTTGATAATTAGGGTTTCGGTTTTGGGTTCAAACCGAACTTTCTAACCGTAAAAATGTTGTATTCATGTTCTAATCCGTGTTTTTGACCAAAAAAGTATATGTTCCTGGTTTGTAAACATGTTTAACATCAAAACATGGTTTTACTTGATTTTTAGGGTTTTTGGATGGTTAAACATGTTTAAAACTAACTAAAACATGTTTATATGTTAATTATACTTAATGAAATCAAGTTAAAAATGAGGAAATGATCAAGATACCTAGAGTTTTGAAGGAAAATTGATAGAGCAGAAGTTGGAGCTGCTTTGGACTTCAAATGTTTGAGAATTAAATTGAATAACAATGACTTAAGGAGTAAGTTATGTATATAAAACAAATGTGATGTTTGGTGGGGCTGGCCGATCGGAATGCTTGGAGGGCCCCTTAATGGGCTGTTTTGGCCCATTAATCTAACCATACAAGCCCAAACATGAAAAGCCCACTTCAAATTTAGTTCGGGTTCGGTTTTTCGCAAGAAAATTAATTCGGGTGTGAGAAATAGCGTAAAAACGAGTGTTTTTCAGCTTATTTTTGTAAAATAAGAAAAACGTACTGACTCGTTGTAAAATTCCAAAATATTTTCACGGATTGCTTAGAACATGTCATATAAGTGTTTTATAAGTCTTTTTCGGCTTAACGGATGCTACAATGCTTGTTTTGATATTAACGATTGCGTTTAAGCTTATAACGTATCGATAAACGAAACCTTTTTCGTTTAAAGAGTTTTAAACGTACTGGGGCCTAAATATCAATATGTTAGCCTCTATAACATATATATAACTCGTATATGACCCCTCAGTATGTATACGGGTCATAACTAGTATCGGTCGGTTACTCGTTTAAGCACTACGAATTAACCGATTTATCGTTTACTTGTTACGTAATGAATATAGTGTACCTCGTTTTGTTTGCTATCGAACTAAGGCCATATTACTAATATTTTAGCTTGCATAGATCATATATCACTTATAGATGGCACCCTGGGATATCCGGACCATAACCAGACCCGTTTGGTTATTTGTTTGTTCGTTACGCAATAAGCGGTTAAACGCTTATTCAAGTTTGTAAGTACTAAGGTGTACTCGGTTTTGCCACGGATGTCACATTTATATTGTCCAATTTATTTTTGATATCATTTCCGATAACAATTTTTATATTAATCTCTCGTTAGCTATCTTTTCCAACACTTAAATAAATAAAAGATATACCTCCTCGTGTACGGTTCCATTGTAGAAATCTACTCAAAACTCGCATCAATGCGATCCGGATATATCAACGCGTTCTTTTTTGCGTCACGAACGTTTCTCCTGTCATGGATCGTCCATACGACACCTCAAAACCTACATGCAACTCGTTTTAAGAAACTATTTTCGTTCTATAATCTGACCAGTAACTCACGAAGCTTATAACTCACCATCTAACCGTCTGATCATCGATCCCTTCGGTGGAATCATAGTTCTATATGTTAGGAAGGTTCACCGAAAATTTCAGCTCTATCTGATGGTCAGATCTCCAGGAATCTACATTTTTTTATATCTGCGTTTTCAAAATCCGCTCAGCGAGCTGAACACTAAAACGGGTTTAGAAACCCAGCTTAAGCAACTCCGTCCTCATCTCCACCGTTAAAAATTATTATCTATGGGTTATGAACCCTCTTTAAAAATATCAAGATGATCGGACCATTAGATCTTTAGTTATAGACCGATCTTTGGGGACATGCAAAACTATTACAATCTGTCCAGATTTTAAAACGAGTTTTAACAAACTTAAGCTCTGATTTAAGACAAACGGAGCTTATCATCGCGTTTGGGACGTCGAAAAATGGTTCCAGATAGAAGACGTCATCGGCCGCCACCGGACCACCACCGGCCACCGTCGGCTGCCGCCGGACCGCCATCGGTCGCCGGCCTCCTTTCCAGAATCCTCTAACCTCTCTCTAGCTTTCTCTCTCTAAAATGCAGAAATTAAATGGTGGAATGAAGGTAAAGTGGGGCTAGGACCACTTATATAGTGCGGTTTAAACGCGTTTTGCGATCGCGTTTCGATCTCTCGCTTCAATAAACCTGTTACTTAAAGTGATGTTATATTTTCCAAATATATTTCGTCAAAATATTTATTTCAATCTCGACTTAAATTCGTCTAGCTAACTTATGATTTCCGCTAATAAATTATTGACGATCATTACTCAATGTCGGTTCCGTGTTACTCCGAACTTAATAAAACTAGTGTTGTTGTTTTTCCCAAAAACAACTCATCCAAACTTATGGTGTCTATTTGATTTATTTTATCTAAATAATAAATCTCAAATACGGAGATAATATAAACTTTTACAAGCTCATCGGTACATGTGCTATAACGACCGTGTTCGAAACTATTAATTTGCATTTTACCGCTTCGTTATAACTCAGAATTGAGCCACGTTTTCCCCTGCGTTCTCAGTTCTTGATCCTATAAAATATTCAAATGGATTCACCCCTGGACACTTTCTCAAATTTCGGGTTGAATTTTCACATGTTTAACCGAATACGTTCGTTTCTCCGTCATTTATCACCAGAATTTCTTTATTCTATCTCACTTCTCACATGTTTTACAATGTATATATTCCCTTCATTCTTAGCTTAAAATACTATATTTAACTTATGGGTCTTAGTCTTCACTTAATCCAGCCTAAACATGTCTTAATCTCGTTAATGGAATATAATAATACTTTTTATTTTGCCGGGTATCACAGACATAAGGCCCAACACCAATCCCTTATTCCATATCTTATTGTCCCAGCCCACACTTTATTACTATTATTTAATTTAACTAAATAATAACACACCATTAATAAAACGAAATTCTTTTATATATTATTATTAAAAGTAGGATGTTATACTTAATTACATAGTTATACTACTTGTATATATATAATTATACTATTTGATTCGCATGTTTAGTATTGTTAATTAGTTTGTATGCTAACTATAAAGTTAACATAAAAATTTGTTTAGCGTACTAACTGTGAGAATCAAGTATTGTAATTATGTAATTACATCATAGTGTAATTATAATATTTAGTAATTACACTACACTATAATTACATTACATTATGTTGTATATATAATTACGTTACTTAATTCTCACAATTAACATGCTAAATTAATTTGCATGTGATCCAAGGGCAGAGTTAAAATTAAAAAAAAACCACTCTAGTTGCAAAAACCATTACAACCTTATTATAGTCACCATTTAAATGATCCAAAGGTTGAGAGCTGATGAAAGAAAAGTAACTTTTCTTCAATTTTTTTTAACCATTTAAAGTACAAATAAAAGTTCGTGAGACGGATAGAAATAACGTTACAATATTAACGAAACTGATTCAACTCTTTAATGTATCGAGCGGAAATTGATATAAGATGAAAAACACGACAATATCTCTTTAAGCCCAAAGTTTATTAATCCAAATCACGTGATTACAAAAGATATGAATGTTTAAGCATACGAGCTAACTAGATATGAAAATATAACAGTAAGAGAAAACTAATATAGAAGCCTAACAAACTAAGTAATTAACAAACTATTTATAGACAACTACCAGCTGCAGTACCCGTATAAGTTTCATGTTCACCTATACGGCCGTGTAAGTTCATTATAAGAGTTCATGTTCACTATCCCATTTTACTCATTCTATCTCACATTTTACATCCGTATAACCCATGCAAAAGTCAACGTATAAGATTTCAGCCACAAAAGTCCAAGTGAAATCCCAATGCAATATGTGGAGACTTCAAAATATGAAACCAATCAATATGCTATCATTCTATCATCATTAGTCCCATACAACCATTTAACATGCAAATTTTACTGTATGTGCCAAATAGACAACGTGAGAGTCCATTTCATCATACATCCATATAAGAATACACTCACTTATACGTCCACTATCTTCCCATGCACAACCTTACGTATATGTCCTCAAGTAACAACCCATATTAAGTTTATAAGTGCGAAAAACCAAGTATCCATCAACCGTATACGTCTGTCTAAACGCATAAGTCAGTAGTAATTCTTTACGTTCAGACGTGATTCCAAGACTTATGCGGTTAATACTAACCAAGTATTCATTCTTTGTAAAACCCTTTCGCTACTTCCACAATCAAACCGACCACAAGATGAAAGCGAAAGACGTTCGTATATCAACAGACTCCCCCTCGGATTTTGCATCGTCTTGTTCTTTTAAACATTTGTCGTTCTCAAACCTTCAATAATATCGGTTTAAACTCGGTCGTTCAAAAACACAAATTTTCAACAACACTACTATCACGCATTCCGATTATCGAATCTCTAATATAGCTTATACGTACACGTTTTCATCTATGTTCTCTTGATCATGAACGCTCGTATATGTCCTATTTCATTTAAGTATGTGGAACCAAATAACGAATACGACATATACTTACTTATATATGAATGATAGACTATTGTATTATCACATGTGAAGATAAGGTAAAAGGATCTGAAAATATAACAATAATAGAAAACTAATATAGAAGCCTAACAAACTAACTAACATCCTATTTATAGAAAATTACCAGTTGCAGTACCCGTAGAGGTTTCATGTTCATTTATACAGCCGTGTAAGTCCGTTATAAGATTTCATCCGTATAACCCATGCAAAAGTCAACGTATAAAATTTTAGCCACAAAAGTCCACGTGAAATCCCATATGCAATATGTGGAGACTTGAAAACGTGCAACCAATCAATATGCTATCATTATATCATCATTATTCTCATATAGCCGTTTAACATGCAGATTATACTATCACGCATTCCGATTATCGAATATCTAGTTCTTATATTCAACACGAATCGTTAAATCATTAATATGTAAGTGAGGAGAGCGTATACGTACACGTTTTCGTCTATGTTTTCTTGATCATGAACGCTCGTATATTTCCTATTTCATATAAGTATGTGGAACCAAATAACGAATATGACATATACTTATATATAAATGATAGACTATTGTGTTATCACATGTGAAGATAAGGTATAACCGATTTAAGACTTTCATATCCAACCTCTATTGATGGCATCATCAAGCTTCGGTTAACGAAGGGAATGAATAAAAAAATTATCGAGTTTCCCGAGTAGATTCGAAGCCACACGGCTTTGATACCAATTAAAATTTTGTGAGACGGATCGAAATCAAGTTACGATGTTAACGATACTGATTCAACTCTTTAATGTATTGAGCGGAAATCAATACAAGATGAATAACACAATAATATCTCATTTAAGCCCATAGTTTATTAATCCAAATCACGTGATTACAAAAAATATGAACGTTTAAGCATACGAGCTAACAAAATCTGAAAATATAACAATAAGAGAAAACTGATCAAGAAGCCTAACAAACTAACTAACTAACAACCTATTTATAGAAAATTACTAGCTTTGGTACCCGTATAAGTTTCATGTTCACTTATACGGGGCGGTGTAAGTTCATTATAAGAGTTCATCCATAAAACTCTTGCAAAAGTCAACGTATAAGATGTCAGCCACAAAAGTACATGTGATATCCCATATGCAATATGTGCATACTTGAAAATGTGCAACCAATCAATATGCTATCATTATATATTCCCATATAGCCGTTTAACATGAAGATTATATTGTATGTGGCAAATAGACAATGTGAGAGTCCATTGCATCATATATCCGTATAAGTATACATTCACTTTTACGTCCACTATCTTCCCACGCACAACCTTACGTATATGTCCTCAAGTAACAGCCCGTATTAAGTGTATAAGTGCGAAAAACCAAGTATCCATCAACTGTATACGTCTATTTATAAACGTATAAGTCAGCGGTAATCCTATACATGCTTCTAAGACTTATTAGGTTAATATTAACCAAGTATTCGTTCTTTGTAAATCCCATTCGCTACTACCACAATCCAACCGACCACTAGACGAAAGCGAGAGACATTCGTGTATTAAAAAACAGGGCAAGATAGTAATTCAAGTTATTTATACTTTATGTCAGTCATCCGTCATATCTATTTCTCTCTCCTACGTCATTTCTCTCTCCAGTTTTTGATAGTGTACGTTTTTGAACATTTTTCGCGCATATGTTTTTCGAACATGTGTTTTAAAAACATTTTAGATACAGATTAATTAATATTCCTAGTTAAACATATGTTTTCCGGACATATGTTTTTTCCAAAGATTTTACAAATGAATTAATTCCACATTCCAAATTAAATATATGTTTTATGTTTTATATACAACTTTTTTACATACAATTAAACCTGAACATATGTATTATATTTTTAGCTGTTAACCTTTTCAATTCCATAATCAAATTAATTATTTTATTTTATTAAAAAAATAAAAACATCAAGACTAAATTGAAGCATGAAACAAGCCTGCTAAAATGAACCAAATTAAATACATTTGAATATTCAATTTAAAACACCAAAATATCTCGTATGTAAACAAACCCCACCAAAAAGATTCAAATACTTGGTCGAAACAAAACTTCAAAATATCGGTCAGCAAAAAACTGTTGGCAGGAATAACAAACCAACATCGGATCTTTGAAATCGATGGTGAAATAGTGTCGGTGAAGATTCATATCTAAAAAGCTGGCTGAAACAAAACCAACCAGATCTAAAGAAACGTTGGTGCTAGCGTTCAGATCGAAGATAATGAAGATACAAATATGAAGATGGTGATATGAACTAGAGACGATGAAGATGTGATCAAACATCAGCTTTTCCACCGGTTCTGATGATGCCGCCAACAAATCTGGTGATTGTGGTAGATGTTGATGTGGCTCTCCATACACCGCCACATCACTTAGCGTCGCCGCCGCACCACGTAGCATTTTTTCTCCATGCAATTGGTATTCCGGTTCGTCCAAACGGGTTAGGGTTTAAATTGTTTAGAGGTGGTTCCGACGATTTAGAGGTGCTTCACTAGAAAAGATGGCGGTGTTGAGAAAATGGTACAAAAGGGGCCTAGGGGTTTAATTGTTTGAAGGGGATGCGTGGCGGTGACGGTGTTAGATGGGTTGTGACAGAGTTAATCTGTGAAAAACAACATGTGACTGCTTTTTCTTGATCCATTTATGGAGATGCTGAACCATGAAAGCTTTTTCATTTTTGGAAGATGATTAATTGATTATGGAAAAAATGGGTGTGAAAATGAAGGATGTAGTACAGTGGATTTTTTATTGGCTTTCTTTTCAAACTATGGAAGTTGGTGACATCCTGTTGTAGCAAATGATAAGATAAAAGGTGCTGACAGGTAAAGAAAGAAATGGATGGAATTTCCCTTAAGAAAAAAGTTACCAAAGAGTCAAAAATGTAGATGTAGAGGTACTGAACGCATTGATTTTTCGGGGTTTTCTCAACTCAACCAAGTGTTCAACATATACATTTCCTTTGATCCAAACCCTACACACACACACACACACTAGTAGGGAACCCGCGCGATACGTCGCGATCCGAAAACAAGTTTCTAACAACAATACAAGGATATATAACTGCGTGGACAAAATCACCTTTAATAAAGGATATATTAACCTTTTAGCACCGGCATCACCAATTTGTAGCTTTGAGAAGTCAATAATTGGATTTCCTTGTGCTCTCATAACTCTAATAAGACCAACAATTGCATCGTTTTCTTTGTGCTCTCAATTGCTGATACACGATTTTGCATCCCAGTCTTCGTATAACGTATTTTGGTTGTCAGAATAATGTATTAGGGGTATTTTTGTCACTAATGTAAAGGCTCATTCGTTAGCCTTGTCAAACGAATGAGACCGCTTTGTTTAGTATGCATTCGTTTTATATGTTAACGAATAATAGATAACGTATAAGGTTCATTCGTTAGGGGATGTTAACGAATGAAATTAACTAATGATAACAAATGAGAGGCTCATTCGTTAGGCCTGTCTAATTTATAATAGATTTTATTATTATTATCATCCGAGCCTTGTTATTCTTCTAAAAATTCTCTCAGCACACACCGTTACACACAGTTAACATAATCATTGAGATGTAATCGCAACTCATATCAAATGACTAGATCGTTAAACGTATTGAATCAGATTAGTGGTTCCTCAAGCAGTATAAGAGCCACCGTCTGATTGAATTATGATGAGGAATCATCTACGATACAATTGATATATTGATTATTGTTAGTTGTGTTTAAATGTATTGAAATCTGATTTTGAACTATTAACATTATATACTCATTCAATTAGGTGTTGAATTCATCATAATCAGTATTAATTGGACAATAGTATTGTTCATGATGATAATATGAACATATGATAGTGTTAAATTGTATTAGTTCTTCGTAAATTGTTGAATTAGTTTAACGCTGGAACAGAGGTTAAGTTTGACTGACTTTTTGGTAGAACTGGACGAGATTTGGGGGCTTCGATTGGTTTGATGATGTTCAGAATATATAGATGAGTTGATTGAGTGGTAATTTGTGAGATTTAGTTTAGGTTTGAATTGAATAGGTGTTGGTTGGTATTGAGTTTGAATATGGAAAAGTGTTTGAAGATATGAAGATATGAATGCTAATTCGTTCTTTTGTTGAGCTGATTCGTTAGATTCAACAACCCATTCGTTTAACAGTTATAACCATTTTGACGGCTATTAAACATTCGCAACAACCTATTCGCTACTACATTTCTTCATTTGTTCACTAAACCTTCATTCGCTACACTCATCCATTATTGTTCATTCGCATGAAAAATAGCATTCGTTTGTTGGTTCATTCGTCGTTGTTCCATTCGTTACTTGTTTACCACAATCGTTTCTTTCTTTATTCGTGTGAATAGTACCATTCGTTATTAGTCATTCATTACACTTACACACCACATTCGGTACCTAAAGTATACTCATTGGTTACCCTCAACTTTCACATATTGGCATTTAATTTATTCATAAACATAGTTCTAAATATCAGATAGAATTAAAACTTTTCACGGAATTTATTAAGTCAACGATATATTACATAATATTCTAAATCTTGTCTTAACATCATTCAAATTACATAATATTCTAAATCTTGTCTTAACATCATTCAAATTTGTCTTACAAAATAAAAACATAATCAAACATAACATCATAAAATTCTTCTCAAGATGCCAGTATCTTCTGTCCAATGCCATGCGTCTTCATTCAAGCTAACTGCCTTAATCTATTCACCTGCGTGCATACTAAAAGTCAGTTAAATTGAGTGAGTTCTGGTTAATCAGGCAACATACAATACATTCATATACTACATACTTAACCTGCTTTAATTTCTTTTGTACATACATAAGTATATACCTTCATTCTTACTATCATACTTTCGTTCTTTTGTACTTCCATATTTTATCTTACTTTACATACATACTTTACGTTTTAAAGAGCCTTTCGCCCTATAACCTCATAGCTATTATTAGGGAATGCCACCCTCCATTCACAGATGTTATTAGGGTCTGCCACCCTCCTTTCACAGATATTATTAGGGTCTGCCATCCTCTTTTCACATATATTATTAGGGTCTGCCATCCTCTTACCATACAACCATACATACTTTTCTTTATATTTATATTTATATGGTTTCATATCTTAATCTTTTCTATAGCATTCCTATATCATTCATACATCTTTCATAAAACATTCACATATCATACACTTATCACTTAAGGTAAGTGTATTAACTAATCACATCGAATATGCACACAGTCCTGAAAACATAACAAGAAAATGGGGCTAGAAACTCACATGTGTCTTTATTTAAAATCCATCAGAAAAATAAAGTTTGAACCAATCCAAACGCACAATTCTAGTCGAATCGCGATTCTAATCGAATCGCGATTCTAGTTGAATCTAATCACCGATTCTAATCGAATCGAATCACTTATTCTAATCGAATCGAATGGTATTTCCAATAGAATCAATCTGCTCATTCGATTCAATTCGTTTACTTTCCGTTTCATGCCTTTCCATTCTAAATCGCTTTCTTACGTCCCGTTATGGCCGTTTTGCCGACGAATCGAGTTATGAGCCGTAAAATCTTCGTTTTCTCCCTTACATAATAAAGCCCGATTTGCCTTAGTAAAATCCCCACTTTTAAATGTTTTAATGATTTATAAATGTTTTTGGTAGATAAGTATGTAAAATAAGGGCTATATATTTTACAAATTATGTTAAATGGGATGAGTCATTGTGAAATGAAAAACCGTTAATTATTATTGATAAGAATGATGAATAATGAATATTACCATTGAAAAGAATGGTGAATAATGAATATTACCATTGAAAAGAATGGTGAATAATGAATATTATTATTGATAAGAATGATGAATAAATGAGTGTAAAGTCTAGAAATGTTCCTTCCCGGTTTTTAATTGAGAAACTCACCAATATTCGTGTTGACAAAATTATTTTTAACATACTTTTTCAGGTAAATGAAGAAAATGGATGCTTCGTGAAGGACTCGAGAAAATGGTGTTGTGTGTTTGAATGAATGATAGTTGGACTTGTAATTTAAAATACAACTGTGCATGTTTGACACGTGTAAAACTCTGATATTTAATAAAGTCCAACCTATGGTTCATTATTTTTGAATGTTTGGTTGAACAACGTTTGTCACCGCCCAAATTAACTAAATTAATTCTTCCGTTGCCAAGTTAACGATTTTGGGGTGTGACAGAAGACGGTATCAGAGCCAATGATTATGGTGAACTAGAAATATTTGATGAAATATTTCTAGACAATAACCCAAGTGTTCGAAACAAACATTTTCCCATTTCACGAAGTTGAAAATTTTATAAACAAATTTTCGTATGAAATGCAAAAGAAATTGTTGCATTTAATTGTTTATGTATTATGTGAAATTTAATTGATAAATTCTACATGTTATTTATATATTAATTTTATCATGATTACCTTGTATGGATTATCTCACGAACACATGATTCACACACTATAAACGAAATACACAACATTAATAGTTAGTCGGGGACCGCTTCCACCTACCTCTGTTACGCTGGACATCATGAACGCACTTCTATAACATACTTCCTTACTAGCTTTAGGCTACATGTCATCTTTCTACACATGTAAATTTTCATTTATTATTGTTGGCTATTCTATGGCTAACTCATGTAATAAGTGGATTGAAGATGACAATGTGACCCTACCTCTATCGATTCTCGAGGTTTTGTAACTCATTTGTGGATGCTATAACTGTTTCAGTTTAAGTGTTTGAACAATTAATGGAGTAATTGGTATCAGTTGGACCTCCAATTAAATAAATGTGTAACTATAATTATGCCCTCACATGTTTGGCACATGATAATATTTAACTGAGTTTTTGGATGACAGTTAGTCAAAAGGACCAAAATCAAACAAATATGTCATGTAAAGGACACCGCCTGCAAGTAAACTTTTTAAATGACCTAATCTACAAATTGCATATATTTAAAGGACAAAATTTGTAATTCCGTCTTAATTTTAATAACTTATATATATATATATACATATATATATATATAGTTCATACCGAGATCCGGAAAACTACGAGTTAATATGTCGATTTTAGTAAAATACTGATTAATTATTGTACATATAATATTAGATTGATTAAACAAATTAAAAAGAGACGGGTCTGGAGGGGGTTCGAACCCGCAACCTCTGGCCCCAACGTCTACAACACAAGCAGCTGCTCTACAAGATCATCTGGTAAGAACCAGATACATATTTATTAAATCATGCAGACCCAAAATCCCCAAAATAGACTATAAACCCTACAAAACCAATTGTTTAATATGATAAAAGTTAGTTCGATAAACGTTAGGGTTACTGATCCAAGGTTAAAGACAAACTTTCTGTACAATTTAATTAACTTAACGATGTCGTGAAGTTGGTTAAATGAGATGAATAGTGGCCGGCTATAATGCGCGATGAACGGACAAACAGAGAATAAGGGAATACAATTGATTAGAGGGGTTTTGGTCATGATGGTTAGATGATGGTGTCTGCAGTGCTAATTGAATTTTTATAAACGTTTATATGTAATACGAATCAGGTTTATGGTCGGCTCGTATAATACATTGCAGATCTTGATTTCGATTTAATTAACATAATACAAGTGTCGGTTAGGCCTATTATGGAAGGATTAACAAGGATTTTGATTCAATTTCTATATTGGTTACAAGAATTAAGGTCCAAGTTAGAGGATTGGGTATACGGGTTTGCTAAACGGGTTTGGATATGAGTTACCAGATTTTGATGGGTTGAGATATGAATTTGCACTTTAGTCCATAAAGATCTAGGGTGGAAGCAATTTGAGGTTAAATTTTAAGTTTGGGTTAATTTGGCAAAATATGAAAGTTTTAAATATGTTTTATAAAAATAATTAAGAATTATATTATTGAAATATATTAACTCGATAAATATAAAATTTCCCGAGCGTCTAAATGGGTCAGGTTTTTTAATCCAAATATTGGTTTGGGAAGTCCGAATTGTTACATCTAGCATGGTTTATTCTTAATTAACAGTGATCCCGGCAAGCTTGAAGGAATTTGATCAAAAAATTACTTAAGGACTTCTTCCGAGCAAGGTTAAACTCAGAGCAAGCTACAGTGTTACCAACACACTTGGGTTTGTTCAATAAGTTAACATTAACAAAGGGTTGAAGGGATTTCTGAAGAACAAGTTTGCTTGTAGGACTATATCTAGCAAAGTTTGATATGGTCAAGAGGATTGAAGTCTGCTAGGTAAATATTTTCTAAGGAAAACATTCTAAGTATAGTTTGCCCGGAGAGCTATTCCCCAGCACACTTAATGGTTACAAGGTCTGCTCGATAAAGCCACATGCTGCAAAGTTTGCCCGAAGACCTGTTTTACACTTAGCATTTATTGTAATACGTTTGAATATGTACTAATGATTAGGGTTTCTAAAAATGGAATGTTAGATGTCAGGGCTAGGCCTATAAAAGAAATTTTTTAGGGCACGCCTATGAAAACACCTGACACATGCGATAGAATAGTGATTTTAACGGAAGACCCAATCTTTTATGGAAATCTGCTAAAGATCATGGCATTCCACCTTTATACCCTAATTGATTTTCATTTGTATCTTTCATAATATTAAATAGAAATATTTTGAGTTATTGTGTGTGTTTGTTACCTTAGTGTTCAGTGTGCAACATTTAGAGTGTCAGTGATTCTGCCATTAATACTCTATTTTTCTTTACAAAATGGAAGTGTCATTAACCTTCTTCTCGACACTTTGGTGTGAGTTACAAAAGTAATTTAGTGAGCTATCCTATAGAGAGAGTGGGACTGACAAGTGGTATCCGAGCTTGTTTATGCTATTTTCGTGAAGAACTGTTGCTTAATTTGCTGTTTTTGAAGATGAGGGGTGACGTCAGCTGACAACTGTTACATTGGTTTGTGATGTTAGCTTCCCTGTTCTTCAGCTTTACCAGATCTACAATATTTGTAAGGTTTAAAAGTTCTCTCTTACTTAGATTTATTTTAACGTTTGTTTCTTTGTTATAGATGTTGCTCTAATCCATCCAAATATATCATATCTGAGGTTTTTGACCACATATCTGATTGTTTTTCAAAACAGTGTTTAAGGTTTTGTTTAAAGTTTATTAAGTTTTTCTTTGTTTCTAAAAATATATTTCAAAAATACCAAAAAGATCTTTGGTTCTATGGACGAGCAAGAGGTGTCTACTAACAAGATACCCATGTTGTATGGACAGGAAAACTACATCAAGTGGAAGGTATTTTTTGAAGCTGCCATCTGCTACAACGATATTGAGATTTGGAACTCTATCAAGAATGGGCGTTATATACCAGATGGAACAAGGTACAACCAGACTGTTGAATTTCGTATTAAAAATAAGGAAGACAGAGCATTAGCTATGCTGAAGCTGGATTTGTCATGGGAAATTCTAATTAGTGTGGCTCATCACACAATAGCCAAAGCAATGTTTGATGTTATTATTGAAATGTTCGAAGGCAACACCGAGTTGAAGAACATTAAGAAGGATAGATTGAAGTCTGATCTTGATCGTTTCCAATTCAGAGAAGGTGAAAAGCTAAGGTCTGTGCTGCAGTGGTTTGAAGTAATTATAAATGAAACCAGAACAACTGATCTGGCAATCACTGATTATGACTTGACCACTAAGTTGTTATCATCTCTTTCCGGTGAACGGTACACTGCTAACAAATTCATTAAAGAAAAGGTAAATTTCCCTTAGTTGAAGCTAGATGATGTCATTTGCTTTTTGCAAGCAGCTGAACATGAGATGATCGAAAATAACATGATCAAAGAAGATAGACCAAGTTTCCAGGTGACCAATGCTCTCAAAGCACCCATGGGAAATCTGTCCACAAAGAATCAACAACAGGTTCCCACCATTGAAGAGCCAAGTGAATATGATGGTGACACGCCATGGGGTTTTGTTACTGGAAATGTGTTTAAATCAAGGTGGACAATCCAGGTTTAATGCCCAATTCGTTGATGATCATGATACGTCCTCTATGTCCAGTGGACATGCTCCTATTGGTGGTGGAAAGGTCAATCAAGAAATTGAGTTCCAAGAATTATTCTCAATGTTTAATGAGTCATATAATGCCTTTGTGGCAAAAAAAAATCTTATTCACACCAGTGTAGTCCAAGAAGATTTAGAGCAGATTGATGCAGATGACTTAGAAGACATGGATTTGAAATAGCAGGCTGCTATGCTAGCCTTGTGTAGCAAAAGATTGTTTAATAGAACTGGAAGATCTTTTGTTTCTCGTCCTAATGATAGGATAGGATTTGATAAATTGAAAGTAATTTGTATAACAGTCAACAATCAAGACACTCTGCAAGGGAATGTAATCAACCTAGAAATTTTCAAAGCAATCAGCTTGCTCAACCAAGAAACCAGTATCAGTATCAGAACCAGAATCAAGGTGAGCAGAGAAATTTCAACAACTACAACAACCGCAAACCACATAATCACCAGCAAGTAATTCCCCAAAATCAAAACTTTCAAAGAAACAATCAGAACCCTCTACAAGCTCTTGCAAACCCAATCAGAACCAATACCAACCAATCCAAAAAACCAAGGAATGTTGCATTGGCTATAGAACAAGAAGGTAATTTTGATTGGAGAAAACATGCTAGAGAGTTTGAGAAAGCAAATGTAGCATCCATGGCTAAAATGGAGTATGAAGCTGAATCTTCTTCATCTCGGGAACATTCAAATCTCTCAAAGCTTGAATTACTTGAATTGAATGAATCTTTGAGAATGACAGTTGGTAAGCTACAAAAGGAATGTTTTAATAAACAAAGTATGATCAATGTCTATAAGGCAAGTGACTTAACTTATGAACATAGAATTAAAAGTCTAGAACAAGATTGTGACATTCGTCAATTTTGGATAACTTGTCTATACAATTAAACTCTAAACCGACCCGATTTGTAACCCAAATCTTTTGATAATATAATATAATGGGTTTTTATGTTACATAAGAATCTCATACATGTCGGATTTCGAAAACACCTTTTCAAGGCTTTTAAAACACTTTAAAACGCTAAAAACGCATCGAAAACGACTGAAACGAACCAGACCAGACCAGACCACCCCACCCCTGACCACGCCGCGCCGCGCGCCCAAGGAGGGATGGCCGATCGCGCGGCGTCTACTGGTGGCTGCAGATCATGTGATGACTTTCAGTTGTTTGTTTGTATTATTTGACTTGTTAATCAATTAAAACACATGCAAGTCTTAATATAAAACATGGAAATAAACTTTGACCATTACCCTATATAAACAAGCTTATCTACTTCATTTCAACCTTGTTCATTCACTTCTTTTCTCTCCCAAACAAAGAACACAACTTCATCGCTTCAAGATTTCTTAATAATCAAACAAGAACCATTCTTTAATTTTGTGGTGTTACTTAGTAATTGAAGCTTGTGGTACAACATATATATAATATACACCCCTTGTTTACCTTCGGCTTTCACCTTCTCCGGACATGGTCGGTTGAGGTGATACGCTACAAGGCAAGGCTAAATGTAGGACTCATTATAGTCCTTGATTATACTATATTCCTTTTGCTTACTAGTCTTCTTTAAAGTATAAGTAGTTTAGTTTCTAATTCATGTTAAATGAGTTCCATGGAATTCGATATGAGGTCACTAGCCTCAGTTTTATCCCGAGTTGAGAACCGAACCAAAACCGAACAGTTGTTTACTAATTTTGTTTTAAATAGTTAAATAAACATGTTTATGTAATATTTGAATATTATAACTTCTAAAATCGTTTTTATAGTTCTATGGTATTGGGGTATGTGGCAACCATCCTCGTTATCATTCCGAGTAAAGGAACGAACCAAAACCAAACTAAACCGAGTTCACTCGCTTAAGACACACAAGTGTGCTTTGGCCACCAAAACTCATCTTTTCTTCAAGAATGTATTTTAAACGAATTTTAAATTATTTCTCAACAAACATGGTGTGTCAGAATCCAACTTGATCTTATAACAAGTTTGGACCGGTAAATCAAATACTCGCTTAACAGATGTTAAGCTTCTTCATAATAGAACTATATATTTGGTTAAGTCTTTTGATTTTTATTGAGTTATCTTATAACATTATCACTTTGAAAAGTTGACTTTGAGTTTAGTTAATTTTCAAAACTCGAATCGACAAATCGGAATATTCGATTAAAACCTCGTTTTGGTATTTATATATCAAAGGGTCTGGAAATAGGGCATTATACCCCACATAAATACTTGACATAGGTTGAGTAATATTTATGAATGGAATACCAAAACCTGGTTGCAAGTAAACTTATTTTTCAAGAACATGTATTTAATTTCTCAAATATTTACATTTTAAACCATAAACTTCTTTTATTTACTTTACTTGTCATATATTTTACTTTAAACCCTTTCAAGACTACCTACTAACTTATGACCCGTTCAATCTAGGTCTTGCTCGTTAAATCGATCTCCGATTATTCACGAATCCATCTTTCAAGTTACTTAGTTCAAATGAGTACATTTCATCCCCCGTTTTCACTTTTATACTCTAGGAGTAACATGCATACTTATTCAAAACAATAATGGTTTAATATACTCGATCCTTAAACCACAAACTTTAGGGTGTATGATAATTACAATACTTGCTCTATTGTGTGTTATATGTTTCATATTCTTTACGTGCATGAGTGTTTATTTTTATGTTGTTGTTGAGCCTCAATAAGTATGATCATACGCTCCCCTATCTACTTTAGCCTTGTGCTAGTAGAATAGAGCCTCATTATCCAAGTATATCGGTTTTTACTGATTAGAAAGGATCCTCATTTACATGTGTTTTATATACCTTGATTGATGCTTTTATTTATAGTCACATATACGTTTGTGAATTTCGTTCATATAATATATATTCTCTAAGCTATGAAATTGCTCACCAACATACGTGTTGACAAATATTATATTATGCGTTGTTACAGGTGTGATTATTACTTGTCTTGGAGTTTGAAGACGCCATGCTATTTGATACCGCTAGGTTATTAGAAGAATGAACAATATTTATTTCTTGTATTTGGTGTTTATTTGTATGAACGAGATGTGCTACTTTTGTGATTGAATGAAATTACTAAGCTGATTAAATATTGTCACTTTAATAGTGTCTTGTGTTCATGGGCAATTCCTTGTACCCCGGCATGTTCCGCTGCCTTTGGTCGGGGTGTGGCAGATTGGTATCAGAGCCAAGACTATAGGATAAGTGGTTAGACGTGATGGCCTAGTATAGTATTGCTTTAGGGTCCTCATACGCGTTGCTTATACGTGTTACCCTACTTGGTTGTTCATTACACTCTTATATTTATTTGCTTATTTATTTCATTTAAACTCCAAAAAAATATACAAATGCACACACTCTCATAGTATTTCAAGGTATCCTTACCTTAAACGCAAAAACTGTAGTTTTTATATTGTGTTTATGGATCACAAACTTAATTTGGATCCCGTTATTTAAGATCCCTTAAAGGTTGCTTTTGTATCGGGTTTGTAGTCATCATAGAGGGTGAAACACTATGAAACGATCATTTGACAAAATGATTCCAAGAATCGAAGGTGAGTTACTTACCTCGGATGGTTGAATCGTAGTGTTCATTTTCTAGGCAAACGAACCATGTTATGTATGTCAATACTTTAAGTTGCGTTCTGGTTGCCTCCTTATATTTTGGTGTTGGAAACACAAAAGCCACGGTTATACGTGGACAAGTGTTTTTAACAACTCGTTGTATCTCCGTTTTTATTATATGTTATTAGTGATTTGAGTCAACAACATGAAAGACGCGGTGATACGTGCACATGTTCGACTCCATCTATTATTTTATACAAGTTTTATTGGTCGAGATATCAAATCATGGTGGTTCATGTACGATTTTCCAGACTATATATTTGAATTTCAATATCTCAAACCTTAAATTTTTGAATGTCAAAATTTTGAAACTTATATATATACATACATTTTATCTTTTGATTCAAGTACAAAATAGTGTTTACTAACATTCTCATCCTCATAACACTAGGATTCAAAATCATTAAAACCCCATATTTACTCATTTCCTTCATACTTATATAAATTACCCCAAACTTATATCATTCCTCTTTTATTATTATAAAATGCCTCTACTTTGTCGCCAAACTCGCAAGCTTAACTTCGGTCGGCGGATGGCCGCAATGGTTGCTAAAGAAATCGCCGCTGTGATTCCCGGATTAATAACTCAAATCCAAGCCACCCAACCCACCATTTCACAAACCACATCCAACCCCGCCGCACCTTTCTCCTTGAAAAATTTCACTAGTGCCAACCCATCTCAATTTTTTAGCACGAATTGTGCCACTACTTTGTTGCAATGGTTTGAGAAGATGGAAAACGTTCTACTCTTTGTGAATGTCCTGAACCCAAGATATCCATGTATGCCACAAGCATGTTCGAGAATACCGCACGCACTTGGTGGAATAGAGAAGTTTTCACCAATGGAGTGGAAGTAGCTATGGCCTACTCATGGACCAAGCTCAAGGAAGTCATGATGAAAAAGTTTTGCCCAAAACATGAACTTCAAAAACTTGTATCCGAATTTTGGGTGCTTAAGCAAGAGAGTGCTGAAAACCACGCCTACTCCAACCGCTTTCACGAGCTTAACCTCTTGGTTACCCACTTAGTCACTTCCCTTGAACGGCTATTGACAAGTATGTCGGCGGTTTGCCTATGAAAATAAACGCCTTGGTGATGAGTAGCAAACCGCAAACCCTTCATGATGCTATTACCTTAGTCGGCGCTCTTTTTGAAAACCATGTCAAATCCGGTACCCTCACAATCAAAAGTTCCAAGAAACCCAATGAGAAAAGTACACCCGAACGATTAGCCCTTACCAAAGTTGATCGTCAAACTCAATCCATAAACTACTCCAATTCCACCCACCACACCAAGAAGAAAGTCAAACCAAATTACCGAAACTATGTCGTCACTCACCCATCACAACCTCAATCTCAATCCCAAGCACTCCAAAACCGAAAACCGTATTCCAGCCGGCACCCATTATGTAACACTTGTCAATGTCATCACCCCTCCTACTCCTCTTGCCGCCTCCTACTCCTCTTGCCGCCACTGCACAATGTGTAACCGCTATGGTCATATTAGCATCATGTGTTGGGAAGCCTTCCGTCAACCCGCTCCACCAAGGTTTGCCCCATCCAGCCAAAATCGTCCCGCTCATTTGGCTCAAAATCCTCCTCCTCAACCTAGAGCTTGTTTTAATTGTGGGGTCCCAAATCATTTCCGCAATGCTTGTCCTCGACTTGCTTTTGTTAACCAAGCATAAATCATACCCACACCCTACTACCAAACCCAAGCCTACCAAGTTCAAACCTATCAACCACAAATCTCACAAATCTTTGCTCCTCCCGCTCAACCGCTCCAAGCCATGCAAACCCTTCCTCCCCCACCACACCCGCAAGCAATGCAAGCCCTCCCTCCTCCTCGAGCTCACCAAGTCAACCACGACAACCAAGGGCGTGCATTTATGATGAATTCCAACCTAGCTCAAGTTGCTAACGATGTAGTGTACGGTACGTTTTTAGTAAATGAGCATTTAACTTCAATTTTATTTGATACCGGAGCTGATAGGAGTTTTGTTTCTTTTAATTTTGAATCTATTCTTGCCGTACCTCGAACTAAACTTTCTCGCCCTTTTTCTGTCAAAGTCGCCAATGGTAGCTCCATCACCATCGATTCGGTCATTCAAAATTGTATTCTCACTCTTTGCAAGCACGGATTCTCGATCGACCTCATCCCGATGCAAATGGGGAGCTTCGACATCATAGTAGGTATGGATTGGTTAGCTTAGCAACATGCCGAAGTCGTTTTTTACGAAAATTGATTAGAATCCCGCTCGACAATGGATAAATCCTCAAAGTCTTTGGAAAAACGATTCCTAAGAAACTCAATCTCAATTCTTGAAGAAATTTGAAATTGTCTTTATCGATGACATTTTTATTTTCTCCAAGACCCAAGAAGAACATGAGCATCATTTACATGTCATTCTCAATCTCCTAATAATAGAACAACTTTATACCAAGTTCTCCAAATGTGAATTTTGGTTAAAAGAAGTTCACTTTTTGGGTCACGTCATCAACGATAAAGGAATTCATGTGGATACCGCCAAAATCGAGGTCGTAAAAGATTGGAAAACTCCATCCACACCCACGGAAATCCTATATTTCCATAGCTTGGCCGGGTACTATCGACGATTCATTTTAAACTTCTCTAAAATCGCTTTACCCCTCACCGCACTAACTCATAAAGGAAAACCTTATGAATGGGGACCGAAACAAGAAAAGCTTTCCAAACTCTAAAGCATATGCTTTGCAATGCTCCCGCTTTAATCCTTCTCGATGGAAACGACGACTTTCTGGTATTTTGTGATGCATCCAATCAAGGTCTCGGTTGCGTTCTCATGCAACAAGGTCAAGTTATCGCACATGCCTCAAGTAAACTTAAGGTTCACGAGAAGAATTACACGACTCATGATCTCGAACTTGGTGCCGTCATTTTCGCTCTCAAAATCTGGAGACATTATGTTTATGGCACAATATGTCTTGTATTCACCGAAAGTCTTCAGCACATCTTTGACCAAAAATATCTCAATATGAGACAACGTCAATTGGCCGAATTACTTAGTGATTAAGATTGCGAAATTCGCTACCACCACCCCGGTAAAACGAATGTTGTAGCCGATGCTCTTAGTCGTAAAGTTAATGTCATATCCGTTATGCTTCATAGCATCATCATCCAAACCGATCCCCAAGACCGCATCTATCGAGCCCAATGCAACTCCATTGATGAAGGCAATATGTATTATGAAATTTCATGTGGAGCCGAACTTCAACTCTAAACCAAACCCGATGGCTTGCTTTATTTCCTCAATCATTTGTGGGTTACCGATCGTGATGAACTTCGTACTTTCATTCTTGAAGAAGCTCATATGTCGCGATATTTCGTACATCCCAGTGCGGATAAAATTTACTTCGATCTTCGATCTATTTATTGGTGGCCGAGTATGAAAAAATTACGTAGCATATTATGTCTCAAAATGTCTTACTTGCTTAAAGGTTAAAGCCGAACACCAAAAACCTTTTGGTTTACTAGAGCAACCTCCTATCCCCGTTTGGAAATGGGAAGACATTGCTATGGACTTTATCACTAAATTACCTTCCATTCAAAAGAAAAATGATATCATTTGGGTCATCATTGATCGATTAACCAAATAGGCTCACTTCATCCCGATCCGTGAGAAGTACTCGGTCGAACAACTCGCCCATATCTATGTTCGTGAAATTGTATGCAGCCATGGTATTCCATTGGCCATTATTTCTGATCGTGATGCTCGTTTCACCTCCCGTTTTTGGTAATTGATTCAAGACGCTTTGAGCACTCGTCTCAATCTTAGTACCCGCTTATCACCCTCAAAATGATGTCCAATCCGAGCGTTGAATCCATAGCCTCGAGGATATGTTTCGATCTTGTGTTCTTGACTTTGGTGGAAATTGGGATTCTCATCTCCCGCTTATCGAATTCTCATACAACAATAGTTATCATTCTAGCATTGATATGGCTCCTTTCCAAGCTCTTTATGGTCGTATGTGTCATTCTCTGATTTATTGGAACGAGATTAGTGAAGCCCAAATCACCAATCCCGAGATGGTCCAAGAAACTACCGATCGT
>NW_027500009.1:0-107600 GCF_021521415.1 Bidens hawaiensis | reverse complement strand
ACTACGATTCAATGCTAGTTCACTAGTTCTGCACACGAACTGCTAACCCTAAAATGGTTAAACAATAACTATTTATAGGGTTACTATAAAATGCCCAAAGGCCAAGCCCAAATAAGCCCAAACTATCCTAACCGAAATCCATTGGGATTTCGGTAAAACTAGTCTAACCGAAATCCATAGGGATTTCGATGTTACTAGACAAACCGAAATCCATAGGGATTTCGGTATTACACCATCACAGCCATAATGCAATTCTTCAACTCATCCTCGTTTATTTCACTTTAGTCTTGATCACGTCGTGGCCTTTTGATATGCGTCAGTCTAACCAATTTATGACCCAACAATCTCCCCCTTAGACTGATGCTTTCAAAACCTTAAGAATCTTTACTTGAACATGATCAGTAACTTTAACATCTGCATCCAATACTCTACCATCTCCCCCTTATTGACAGCATCATCCAATCAGAATCTTAGATACTTCATATGTTTCCTTTGCAAGAAATCAGTCTTGAAAGAACAATCAACTTTGATAAAAAGATCAACCAAAATATTTTGAAAACAATTTAATAAAACAAAATTGAACAAAAAAAATTTGTTTTTTCTGCTTTTTTTTTTTCTTTTTTGATTTTCTTGAAAATACTTGAAATGAGATCATACCAGCTACACCACACACTTGAAATGTGGTCAGTATTGACGGTAGTAAAGAAAAAAGAAAGAAAGAAAAATCACGGTTGAGGCGACAAAACGACGCAAATTCGGTGGTATCGACGGTAGTAACACTAAATCGTAAACATAGAATTAGGTCGATATCAACTGATGCGGCACTAAATCGTAAACACAAATAATAAGACCCAAAAAAACATAAAACGAACCGACACGAATTTGGTCCGTATCTAACACCAAATACAACAAATTAACACATTTGAAATAAAAAAACCTCGTGTCGTGGTGGTAGACAGACAAAAATTAGGTCGCTATCGACTAGTAACAAAAAGATTGTAAAAAAATCCGCGTGTTATGACCATAAACCCACATGACTCCACCATAAGACAACACGTGAACTAACAAAAACACTCGCGACACCAACCATGGGTTTTAATATTATGTATAATTAAGTCAAAAGCAAATGTTAATAATAAAAAGGGTGACGGTTGAAATCAGAATTCTTTCATTAGGTAAAATTATGGGAAAATTCCCAAAATAGTCGAGTCCAATACAAGAGAGAGATTCTTTTAATAATTCAAAACTTTTTAAAATTCCTAAACTAGTCCATGGAAACCTATCTGCAGCGTGACATTGGTATTCGTGACGTGAGATTTGAGTAGCCAATCACAATCTCACGGGTAAAGGAACGTGAAAGTTTCAACGAAATATGTCTTCGTCGAGAGGATTCAACCCAAAATTATTTTCTAAGAAATTCATCTCCTTCGACGCATTTCAGGTGAATTTCATCTTTTTATTTTGCATAAAAAAAAGAATTGTAAGAAAAGATGGTTTTTAGATGAAAATTATCTTTTATTGCATAAAAAGAATAGTTTTTTGTAAAACTTTTTTGAAAATCATATTCACCACCACCACCCCCGCCCACCGCCACCATCAACCACCACCACCCACCGCCATCATCCCCCATCATCCACCACCACCACCCACCACCATCATCAACCACCACCACCCACCGCCATCATCCACCACCACCATCACCCACCGCCATCATCAACCACCACCACCCACCGTCATCATCCACCGCCATCATTGGGAAATTATTTTTTTTTTTAACTTTTTTGAAAATCTTTTAACAAGACTAAATTCATTGGAAAAGTATCATTTTTTTCATAACTTTTTTGAAATTTCTCTTATGAGACGAAATTCACCTGAAATATGTCGGATGGGATGAATTTTCGAGAAAATGATTTTGGGTTGAAAACTCTCGGCGAAAACAAATTTCGTTGAAACTTTCACGTTTCTTTACACGTGTCAGATTGTGATTGGCTACTCAAATCTCACGTCACGAATACCAATGTCACGCTGCAGATAGGTTTCCATAGACTAGTTTGGGAATTTTTAGAAGTTTTGGACTATTAAGGGAATCTTTCTCTTGTATTGGACTATTTTGAGAATTGTCCCTAAAATTATTGTATACTATATAATATACAAGTCCATTGCTATGCAAAATAAACAATCTCTAATTAGTTGATAAACAACTAGAAGCTAATGTTTACAAAGTTAATTATTCCAGCGCAAAAAAAAAAAACATGTCATGACAATATATTAAGAATAGCGAAAGTATTTGAAAGGTAGATACAAAATCATGCCTAAAAAACATGTTCTAACAGTATATTAAGAATAGCGAAAGTGTTTGAAAGGTAGATACAAAATCATGTCGTAATGGTATCTACGGTTTTTTTTATTTGTGGAGGGGGGTAGTTTTTTTTTTTTTTTTTTTGGGTTTGATGAGGTCATGTATATGTATACTAGTTGTATAGCCCGTGTAATACACGGGTTATTCAAAGTATAAAGCTACAAGTAAAGCAAATAATTACATATATAGCGTATATGGAAAAATGTATTGCTCTTCAAGAACTACGATTTTCTAAGCTACACCATGAAAACCATTTTAATAAATTTGAGGGGGTTTCTCGACTTTGTCGTGGTGGCAACATAAAAGATAATATGTTAACTGGTTCAGTTTTGTGATTATTTTGTTTCATTTGAGTGTAGTTTTCATTGACATGTTTTCGCATACAACATTGTAACCACCAATGAAAAAAAATTAATGTTGGCGCTAATATTTTAAATTTGATAAAAGTTAGAAGTATTGATAGGCCTATAGATGGCATGTCGGACGTGTTCGTCATCTTTTCCTATATTTTAATTATCGAGGGAAAAATAATCAATTTGTCAAATCCTATACCTTTTGGTTATTTTCAAAAATGCCCTTGATAATAAAGTTGAAACCCGAATCATGTTTAAAACTCTAATTTTCATTTGTTTGACATTTTCAAGTCAACACTTTGAGAACGTAACAAATTTTACGATAAATCTATTTGCATTCTCAAACTTTTAATTATATTCAGATTACCCATTTTCGACCCGTAACAATCAAGTTTAAGTTCCACAATAAACCCAAAACAATTATTGATAAACAAAACCAAGAAATTAATTATGATAAATTTTGTTATATATGAAAGTGATTAGCATATACTATCCTTACATTTTAACATATATATATATATATATAGGATTGATTTCTTTTGAGAACCACTTTGAGCTTTAAGAACTCGAAAGAACTCAACGTAACAATTTTTTTTACACATGTATAATACGTAAGTGTAAGTGATGTACAAAAAAATTACAGTATTTTTTTACACACCGAATCAACTTTTTACACATGTGTAACTAACGTTTAAACTTGTGTAATTATCAATTTATTCTCTTTTCTGCTTCATTTTCTAATTAAATTTAATCTCAGTCACATATTTCAAATCATTTATTTAAATGTGTGGTTCAAAATTGAGTTCTTAAAGTTCTTAAAACTCACCATGGTTCTCAAAATAACCCTCCTCTGTGTGTATATATATATATATATATATATATATATATTTGTGTGTGTGTGTGAGAGAGAGAGGGAGAGAGAGAGATTTATAGAGAACTCCTCTTAAAGAGAGAACTAGAGATCTAGTAGAGAATTATTTAAAAAATATTTTGTGATTTTTTTTCTTTCCTCCTTCTAATAAGATAATATTGTTACTAACAAAAAAAACCTTGTCGGTGTAGTGTATATGTGCACTAATACCTATTGCATATATACAATAGTGTTTTATTGCATATAATACAACACAATTGCATTATATAATACACACTATTGAATATATGCAAATACAACACTAATAATTGTACGCAATACACACTATCGCATATATGTAATACAACACTAATGCATATATGCACTATATTGATTTTTTTTGTATATAATATAACACTATTGCACATATAAAATACAAAAAAAATGCATATATGCTAATCAACACTATTGCACATATAATAATACTCACTAATGCACATATGCATTATAAAAAGTCGATGTATTGCATATATGCATTACAACGAGTTTTTTATTTTATTTTATATTTTTGTGGTGAAAATTACAACATATAAGAAGGATGAAAAAAAATTAAAAAAAAAATTTTTATTAAATTAAAAATAATTCATTATTAGTTCTCTAATTCTCTCTCTAAAGAGGAGTTCTCTCTTGATCATTTCCATATATATATATATATATAAGGGGTTATCCTAAAAACAAGTAATTTCTTAAGAAGATTAGGAATAAATCATATTCATTGTATCATGTTAATCAATGGTTGAGATATAAAATTTCCAATAACCGACATAGTTTCCTAGAATTATTTTTTCCTCATTATAACCGACATATATTTCTAAAATTGTTCTTTCCATATAATTTGAAATACCAAATGTCAAAAATTTGTTGGTTCTTACCAATCCTAAGAAACTCCTTATTCTTATTTAAACCCTTTACTATATATATATATATAGGATCAGAATCATGAGAGAAACTTTTTGAAATTGAGAACTACAAGAACCATTTTGGACCACAAAAACCCAAAAATAAAAAAAATCATAAAATAAAAAAAAACACAAAAATCAAAAAAGTATAAAAACCAAAATTCTTATTTTATCATCCCGGTTTCATAAAAAAAAAAAAGAAAAACTCGGTCTAGCTAAATTATATACACATATGTATAATTTAAGATAAATGATACTGTACATATGTGTATATTGCGTAACTAAAGATTATATAAAATTATACATATGTGTATAATACGACGTTTTTTTATTTTTTTTGTATTTTTTTATTTTTTTAATGAAACCGGAATGAAATATAAGAATTTTTGTTTTTTTACTTTTTTAAAATTTCTATTATTTTTTGTTTTATGATTTTTTTAAATATTTTTTTAAAGGTGTTTTTAGTGGTTCAAAATGATTCTCAAAATTCATAATTTGCAAAGGGTTCTCTTAGGATCCTTAACATATATATATATATATATATATATATATATATATAGGGCTGAGTTATAGTAAAAAGAAATAGTTTTGTAGGAAGAGTAAGAATAAATCTAGCCCCTTGAATCTAGGATCTAGTGGTTGAGATTAGTAGTTTTCAAATTATCAAATAGTTTTATAGGATCTAGGATTTAGGCTACGTAGTTCCCTAAATAAGCTCACGTAGTTTCTTAACTCTATATTTTATGTCCTCTACTTTTCCTACAAAACTATGTATTTTAATTTTAACACTTATATATATATATATATATATATATATATATATAGGATTGATTTCTTTTGAGAACAGTTTTGAGTTTTAAGAACTTGAAAGAACTCAACGTAACAACTTTTTTTTGAATTTTTTTTACACATGTGTAATACGTAAGTGTAAGTAATGTACAAAAAATTACCGTAATTTTTTACACATCAAAACGATTTTTTTACACATGTGTAACTAAAGTTTAAACTTGTGTAATCAATAAAAATCTTTATTCTCTCTCCTGATTCTCTTTATAATCAAATTTAATCTCATCTACATATTTCAACTCATTTAATTAAATATGTGGTCTAAAATTGATTTCTTAAAGTTCTTAAAACTTATCAAGTTCTTAAAATATCCCTCCTATAATATATATATATATATATATATATATATATATATATATATGAGGTGGGATATAGAGAGAACTCCTTTTAAAGATAGAACTAAAGAATTACTAAAGAATTATATTTTACTTTTTTAAAAAATAATATTTTGCGATTTTTTTTCTTTCCTCCTTCAATAAGATGATATTGTTTCTAAAAAATCTGAAAAAATAACCCAATGATGTAATGCATATGTGCATTAATGTGTATTGCATATGATATAACAAAAATGCATTATATAATACACACTATTGAATATATGCAAATACAACACTAATGCACATATGCACTATATCGATTTTTTTTAATTTTGTATATAATATAATACTATTGTAAATATACACTACAAACTGTATACATGCTATTAAACACTATTTCAAATATCGAAATGCACACTATTGTACATATGCATTATACAAAAATCAATGTAATACATATATGTATTACAACTAGTTTTTTTTCAATTTTCTTTTATTTTTATATTTTTTTTGTGTTGAATAATAACAACATATAAAAAGGATGAAAGAAAAAAAAATTAAAAATATTTTTTTAATTAAATTACAAATACTTTATTATTAGTTCTCTCCCTAAGGAGGAGTTCTCTCTTGATCTTTTCTCTCTCTCTCTCTCTCTCTCTCTATATATATATATATATATATATATATATATATATATATATATATTACTAAATTAACCTAAAAATAAATGATAAGAATTTAAGGCATATATTTATAATTTATAAGTTTATATGACAATTTACAAAAAATAATAATAGAAAAAATTGATTGATATAAAAAACAGATTAACTTTTAAGCATATATTTATAATTTAATGATTAAAAAAATTATTTTGTAAAATGAAAGCATATTCGAGTGTTGTTTTTATTTACAATCTTCAACAATATACATAGTATAAAATATTAATTATAACATTTGAAATTATATATTTTTTTTCAATCTTTAACAAAATGGTTTGTTGTGGATTTCTGAATTTCACCACGTATATTTTGGAATATTTTAATATAATATATTAATATTTATTCTTACAACAATCTTTAACAAAATGGTTTGTTGTGGATTTCTGAATTTCACCACGTATATTTTGGAATATTTTAATATAATATATTAATATTTATTCTTACAAAAATGTATGGTATAATATAAATAGAGTGTAAATGGAAAGTGAATATCATTGATCTATGACATATATTAGTGTTAGATAAGATCTTAGTTTAGGAGGGAAATAACTGTTTGGTTTAATCTTAAAGCAATACGTGTCACGATTATTTTCTTTTATTCGAAAAGTATGATGTATATGTGTGTGTTTGTGTTAGTAATTTGTAAGAATCAGTCATATAAGTATGTTGTATAATTAGCTAGCAAGTGTTTGTTGGTGTCTTGTATTGGTTTCCTTAAAGTGCAAAGTATGACCTACCACACACTCATTTTCAAGTGACAAAACATTTAAATTGCTTCAGTGTTTCCAATGTTTTACTTCATTAAGAGACATTTGAATTCTTAAATATTTTTATAATAACTAATTTAGGAAGCCATTAAGGTTTTTTCAAAACCAATATGCTTTATGATGTAAGAACCACAATGGAGTGCCTAACCTAATCATATTCAACTACCATACGACATCTAAGCTTTCTATACAACATTCCATTATTTATTGAAATAGAATATTTAACATATTCATATGTTAAGATGGTTCTAAGTTGTAAGATCCTTGGTTTGGAATTACTAGTTAGAAAGTCATCACTATTGATCCACTGGTAATATGTTGGTGATGGTTGATTAGACTTTTTATAAGATTCTCACCCATTCTTTTCATGCAATTGTCGTTATGGGCCTAGGTATCAATCGGTATTTTGTTGTATTTCGGTTGGTAGTTTATTGGATAAGATTTTGGTTCACATCGTCATTCATTCTTCGTCGGCAATCCGTTGTTAGAACATTATATTCTATAAATAGCAACCAAAGCCTTTACACTTCACCAATGTATTATAATTTTAAAAGTTGAAGTATTTCAAATATAGACGAATGTTACTTTGGTGTCGTTTTTGGATACATTTAATTTGAAACATGGTTAGTTGTTTGCATTTATTTGGACATGTGGTCTCGAAATTTATAACTCCATCTTCGTGATGTTTTATGTGGTACTTCTAAGTTCTAACAAAAAGGTAGACCGGTACTAGGAGTTATTTCCTAGTATTCGGATGTTTAATAGTTTGTAAAAGAGAAAAATAATTGGGATAAGTGCATGGGTAATTAAGGTAGAGAGTTTACTGAATACTCGTACCCGTACTCACACAGTACATGTATCGGTACCCGTAAATCTATCCGTACGTGTCTATTGGGTATGGTTATGGTACCCAATTTTACTGATTTTAGGTATGGGTATAAGTACGGGTTTTGGTACCCATTTAGAATACTTAAGAGTTTTTTTTTAGGTTTTCAACACTCATGATTTAACTTTTAAGCGGGATTTTTAAAACCTAACATGTATCAGTTGAATAAGTTCATTCTCGAATTATATGTGTATATTCATATATTTTCATTTCATGTATATATTTTCGTGTATATCACTAAATAACATGTATTAACTTTCTCTCTTGTCTTTCTATAAAAATTGAGGAACCAATAAACAAAGAAGAAGGAAAGAGAAAATGGAAATATGACTAGCAAACATATAAACTTTCTTTGCATAAGTTAATTTTGCTCTTGACATTTTGATAAAAAAAAATTGGGAGACTTTGCATGTTTTGGAATTCATTACTTTATGAATGGATTTTATATTATGGTTTATTTTATTTTAAGTTTAGTATTATGTTATGGTTGTCTTATTATGGTTTTAGTTGTGATATTATAGATAATTGTCTGTTGATACGGTACCGACACCAAGTTTAGTGAAGATTTTAATTAAAAAAAGAACAAAGTGGGACCAAAGCGAGTACCGTACCAGGAAGTACATGTACCAGTACCTGCACCATAAAATTGGGTATGGGTACAGGTACCCAGATTTACTTATTTCAGGTACGGGTACTTTCGAGTACTGGTACGGGTAAAAGTACAATACCAATCTCATCCCTAATTTGAGGATTTCAAGACAGTATTTGTTGGTGATGACATGTGGGTGTGGTGGTGATGATGGATGGATGTGATTAATTGTGAATGGGCTAAAGGTGGTGGCATAGAGAGAAGAGGGTGGTAATTGGCGGAGGTGATTCTTAGTTGGGAAATGTGATAGTAACCAAGTTTTAAGTTTATTTTAATTAAGTCATTCATATTTTATTTTGTTTGAATTAGGTCACTTAACTTTTAGTTTGTCTCAATTAGGACACTTAACTTTCAATTTGTGTTATAAAACAAATGGAACAACTACTATATTATCATCATTCATATATTTACTAAAAATAATAAAAAAAATATCGGTTTATGGCATTTTAGTCATTTACAAACATATAATATGAAGGTAAAAAATATGGTGTTAGAACACTTATTGAAAGTTGAGTAACTTAACTGAGTCAAAACTAAAACTTGAGTGAACTATTTGAGACAAATTGAAAGTTGAGTAACCTAACTGAGACAAAAATGAAAGTTGAGTGACCAAATTGAGGCAAAATAAAATATGAATGATTTAATTGAAACAAAGTTCAAGTAATTATTTAGTTATTATTATTGTTTGTTTAAGCACTGTTACGCTGCCAAATTGTTCTCTCAACTTACTGTTAACGTGATTCACTCAGTGCCTAATCGTATATCATTTCAACGACTAGATCTTTAAATGTATTTGATGTCGTAATCAATCAAATACCTGATTCACAAATGGTATCAGAGTTTGTGTCATACTCATTAACGATTATGTAGAGTTTGTGCATCAATTGAAGTAGTAATGGAGTGTTAAGTGTATTGAACTTGAATTTGTACTATACGCACTATAAAATTGTTCAATTATCCACTGGAAACATGATAATTGATATCAATTTGTTGTTCGGATTATTCGTAAACGTATCCTGATTATTCGTGATAGTTTATTTGTATTAGTTTGGGTTTATTCAAGAGAATTGAAGGTTTTAGTGTACCGTCGGGAACGGAGTATGGATTTGACTGGTTTAAGTTAAAATTTGATTGTGCTTGGAATTGAATTTGAGGATTGGATTGGTTTGATTGTGTTCGGATTGAGTGGAATATTTGTTTGAGTGGTTAGTTGTGGACTTTGGTTGTGTTTTGTACGAGTTATACGTGTTTTTGTGTGGTCTGGATATGATTTTATATTGGTTTTAATATGGAAAGCTAATGAAGATTTGAATTTACCTTCGTTATATGATGAATGCCCATTCGTCATTAGTACCAACTCATTCGTGAAATGGTTGTAACCGTTTATGCCGGGTGTTTTTCATTCGTTACACAATCTTGATACACTTCATACGCTATTGTTCATTCATTTGATCATTCATCAGTGTTCTTTCGTTTAAATAGTAACATTCATTATATCATCATTCGTTACACATTCGTTACTAAAACAAGACACATTCTCAACCAAACAAAGTCTCATTCGTTCCTAAAGTATTTCCCTGTTCGTTACATTAACTTTCACTTTTTGACAGTTTTGGCCCATAATCTTTACATATTGACAATTTCAACCCAAAACTTGCAAAGATGGCTAATTTCTATGCCTTAGCTTCTCAAAATGCTATTATGCAACAAATATTACACTTGGATGATGAGATCATGTCTCATTCCAAATGCCCGAGACTAATGAAATAGTGAGATTTCTGAAAATGGGAACCAAGGTTTCGTGCACATTTAGGATCAACACATCCTAACTGTACTCGTAGTCTGGATATTGTGTACTCTCCTCCAATGCTTGGTGATCCCACTACGAGCTATACTGAGAAACTGTTTGAAACTTATTTAAATGATGTAAAAAAGGCTTTGGAAATTGAGGCAAAGGCTTACTCAACCTTGGCGATGGCGTTACCTGAGAATATTTTTCATCAAGTGGCGAGTACCGAGATTTGTGCATCATTATTTCAGAATTTGAGAGTGAGAAGTATGGGAAATACTCAAGAGAGCAATAAGGTCATGCTTAAGCTTCAATTCCGAAACTTTAGCTTATTGAAAGGTGAAACTATTGAGGAGATGTAGACGATGTTTTGCCATCTAATTGCTGAGATGACAAATAAGAAGATGGAACCAAGTCAAGGTTATCAGATTGACACTGTTAAGAATGCTTTACCAAGTTCATATTCTACTTTTCTGATGGTATTGAAAGAGAATAATTTTTTCAAGAATGATGATCTGACTGCTATGGAATTCATGCAAAAGATTGGGGAAATGGAATATGACTTGAGATGTCAAAACTCATCAAAGGATAATCAAGACCCTACCTGGTATGGTGGTTTTCTTCCCATTAGTAGTAATTCAGTTCCATTACTGCTTTCTATTCACAAAACAGCCAAGAGATTCCATAAGGTGGAGGTTCGATGCCTAATGTATGTTTTATGGCTTCTGGTTGAAATATCTCTTCTATTGGGTCAAGTAATCCATATGTGGGCTCAAGTTCAAAAATTCTTCAACCACCACAAGTTAACATGAAAGAAGTAGAACAACATTTTGCTTTCATGGGTGTTTTTATGACTTCGTTTGAACAATTGGTGGGTGAAAAAATTTGCTACGAGTGAGTTGACCGTTGAAGATTATGACCAGATTGATCTCGATGATGTGGAGTTAATGGATTTAAAGTGGAATATGGATATGATCAAAAAGTGAATTTTTTTTTTTTTGTAAAAAATGAGGAAGGATTTGCCAACTTTGAGCAAAAGGGTTGGGTTCGATAAGTTAGAAGTACGATATTATAACTGTCATGATTATGGTCATTTAGCTAAAGAATGTGACAAGCCGAAGAAAGAATATTTGGGACCCTGAAATCAAGTCAGAAGTGCAAGTAAGAAGTATACTGAGAAAAAAGAGAAGCCTCCCGGGGGTGAACCATTGAAAGCTGGCGGGTCACAAGCTTTGGTTGTTGCTGATGGTATTGACTGGAATCAAAGACTATTAGGTAACTAACCTAATGGTAATCAAGCGAGCCTGGCCATGTTTGAGACAATTGAACATTTTGAAGATGCAAGCGGAGATGGATTGTCTCAGAGGCTGAGTCTGATTATGATATTTCAAGCCAAGAGCCACGATATTTTTTCTCGCGTATGGCTAAAATAGAAGAGGTTAGTCTTACTCCTGCTGTAGTTGAATATGTTAATGTATATCTTGATGTTGTGGATGAAATTGGGATTTCACAATGCTCTCAATGTGATGAAAACAAGTCTAAGCTCGAATTAATTCGTCATCACAATGAGACATTGGTGAAATATTTAGCTATAGTTCGTGATACCTATAGACAAACCATTGATCTTGAACAAAGATCTAAATTTAAAAACTGAGGTTGTCTCGAACGGTAATCACGATCTTAAAGACAAAGTTTCAGGAAAATTGGTAATTATTGATCGACAGTTTAAGGAAATCTTGAAATCGAGAACCAAAATTACTGAACTCATAAATGAGGTGCTTGAGTTGAAAAATAAACCTGAAAAGTTTTGAAACTCTTCATTTTTATTAAATGAGATAATCAATGTATCTAGTTGACAAAAATGATCTAAACTCGTTTAGGATTTGTTGAAGTTCATCCACCTTTTCATAATGAATATGCAAACAATCCATTTTCAGGAGAGAAGGAAAAAGTTGATATCGATAGTCCTTTGACTATTGATCCTCTCGAAATTGTTGAGTCTATAATCGAAAAGGAGAAATTAAAACAAATCATACAAGAAAAACCAGTTTCTCAAGTATCAACTCCTGAAACTCATATTCTTAATGATAAAGTTTTTGCTGAAACTGTTGACGGTGTGGTCATTGAGGATGTGTTTGTAGCCCAAGGTGGTACACAAAGAATAGAACATTCCTCGTTCTAATCACATTCTTTGTGAAGCATATGAATTTGAATAAGCTGTGTATGGTTCAAACATGTCTAAAGTGAGCAAAAAGAAATCAGAAAAAACCAATTATTTCTTATGCGGTTATGATGAAATTCATTAATCCAACTGAGAGTAAAGTAAAAACTGGGAGAGTTTTTAAGTTACAATGTGTGAATAAAGTGTTTGATGAAAAAGACATTAATTTACACATAATCAAACCTGAGTTGATTGAGAGTGTCTTCCATAATGAACATCAAGCTTAAACGACATTGACAAAGCTTTTGAAAACTCCAAGTTGATAAACAAGATAGTTTCTAAGCCTAAAGTAAAACCTTAAGTAAAATTTGTGGAACTTGTTAAATTTGTTAGTTCAACTGGAACAAAATGCTTTACAAATTTTTTTCAAATTGTTCAAATCTTGATATTTACAAGAAAAAACGTTATATTCAATTGGATGCTTCTAAAGGATCAGTTGATTCTTTTCAACATGAAGTTTCACATACTAGTGTTGACTCACCACACACATTCGGGGGACATGAGAACTCGTTTTATCATGTGGTGAACGTGGTCATGTTGCATGTCAATGTGGATCTAGGGTCAAAAAGACTGAAAAGACTTTAACCAAGAAACAATCACCGAAGGTTCCTTTGGTTAAACAAGTTTTGAAAAGACAACCATCACAAGTTAAGCTCGGTGATACTCATATCATGTTTCATAATGTGAATCCACCTAAGGTGGTTCATGTTAATGTAAACGAGCTTAATGTAAAGAACAAATCGTTTTACCCTACTCAACCAATATGTCAAAATAATGACAAATAAGGATTCAAATGTGATTATAGATGCTTATCTTCGGAGAAAGTCAACGAAACCACTGACTTATACTCAAGTGCATCAATCACAGGTGAATCCTAAAATTATTGAGTCAAAAAATGAAACAAAGAGGTGCCCAAGACTGAGGTCTGGGCAGCCTTTTTGAACTATTCATTTACCTTATTGTGTAGTGTTCATCTAAGACTATTTCTAGCAAGAAATGGATAAAGGATAGTGGATTCTCTCGACACATCACTGGCAACCTCAATCACATTTCGAATGTTAAAGACATTCATGGAGGGTATGTAGCGTTTGCTAGTAATCAAAGTGGGATGATTACAAAGGAGGGTGAAGTCTCAAATGGTTGTATTACATTTGAGCGGGGTAAACGATTTTTTTTATAGTGGATCACAATCTATTAAGTATGTCACAGATTTGTGATAAGAAATTCACCAATTTATTCACTAACAAGGAATGTGTAATCCTTATTCCGGGTTTCATTATTCTTGAAGATATGATATTCATGAGATCTCCTCGATCGAATGATTTTTTATGTACTAAACATGAGTTCTAATGTATTGTCTTTTTCTTCTACTGATACTTGTTTTGTCTCGAAAGCAACCGAGAAGGACTCAATCTTGTGGCACAGGCATATGGGTCATATTCATATTCGCAAAATGAATTAGTTAATGGCGAATGATATGGTGGATGGTGATTACCTAACACATTTCAAATTGATCGGTGTTGCATGAAAGAAGGGTAAACAGAAGAATAAGTCGCACCCATTGAAGTAGATTAATAAAATTGATACTCCTTTGGAACGTCTTCATATGGATCTGTTCGGTGCAGTGAATTGTTCGAGTATTGCTGGAGAGTTGTATTGTCTAGTCATAACTGATGACTATTCAAGATATACGTGGGGTGTTATTGATGAGTTCCAAGGATCCCACCTATTCTTGTACAAAATTTGATTACTAAAATCGAATCACTTCACAAACATAAGGTGAGACGAATTCAAAGTGATAATGGCACAGAGTTCAAGAATAATGTCTTAGACTTTTTCTGTATTAAAAAAAGAATTCATCGGGAATACAGTGCTTCATATGTGCCACAACATAATGGTGTAGTTGAGAGGAAGAATATAATATTAATTGAAGTAGCAAGAATTATGTTGACAAAGTCAAAGCTTCTCATCCAGTTCTGGAATGAAGCTGTGAACACTGTTTGGAATACTCTGAATCGTGTTCTAACGGTTAAAAAACTCAAAAAGACGAGTTATGAGCTGCTTAATAACCGTAAGCCTAATTTACAATTCCTCGAACCATTCGGGTGCCCTTCAACTATGCTTAAACGAGAGGCGGGTAAATTCGAAGAAAAGGTCATTGAATGTTACTTTCTTGGTTACGCGTCACATAAGAAACGTGTCTTTAAATTTTCTTTTGGGTGTGTAGAGGAATGGTATGATATTAACTATCAAAGACACGCTACACCACCTGCTGGTAAGGGACCTAATTGGATGTTCGATTACGAGGATTTATTTAAGTTGTTTACTCCATCGGTTGAGGTACCAACCGAAGACTTGCTTCGTGCATAAATGGAAAAACAAATGTTTTATATACCAAGATCTTCTATTTATGATGATGATGTGGTACAAGCTCAACCTGAGACAACCGATGATGTTTCTAATTCTGTAGATGATGATGATTTTTTATGATTCTTCATCTGCTTCATGGGTTGAAACTCAAGATGCTCCTGAGTTACATGTTGGAGAATCTTCTAGAACATTGAATGATTTAGCAGCTGAAGAAAGTGTCACTAAATTATAAGACAATGTTGTCGATTCTGAGAATTTGGATTTTCGGATTATTTCGTATCGTCCTCAGGACAACATCATTGGTAATGTTAATGACAGTGTTCATACTCGACGACAGGTCGCTAATGTATGTGAAGATAAACTATTGTGCGCATATGCTGATATGCATGCTTCGGGAATCATGAGCATCACCCGATACCCTTGCTTTTTATCCCAAGTTGAGCCAACAAGTGTTCCTATGGCACTTCAATATTCTTCGTGGGTAGATGCGCTGCAAGAAGAGTTGCAGCAGTTTGTGCGACTGGGTTTTTGGGATCTGATTGATAAAATGGATCGGGGCAATAAGCCTATCCCTAGAAAATGGGGTCTTAAATGTAAAAAGAATGATCGTGGGGTTATTGTCCGAAATAAAGCACGGTTGTTTGTGCAAGGATTCAATCATCAAGAAGGTGTAGATTACGTGAAAGTATATGCTCCAGTTGCGAGACCGGAGGCTATACGTATTTTCTAGCCTAAGCGGCCTTTAAGAATTTCACAATTTATCAATTGGACATTAAGAGTGTGTTTCTTAATGGGGATCTTCATGAAGAGGTGTATGTGATACAGCCTCTTGGTTTTGAAGATTCTGGCTATCCCTAGCGTGTCTACTGATTGAACAAGGCTCTATATGGTCTTCACCAAGCCCCGATAGCATGGTATAGCGCACTTGCTGACCATTTGATCGATGGTGGCTTCAAACGAGGGACTGTAGATTGTTCTCTCTTTTAGAAGATGGTTGAAAAAGATTTGCTCCTTGTCCTGATTTATGTCGTTGACATCATATTTGGCTCCACAAACGACACGTTATGTAAGGAATTCGAGATTTCGGTGCAGACAAAGTTTGAGATGAGTTCGACGGGAGAACTGAGTTTCTCTCCAGAGTTGCAGGTTCATCAGTCTGACGAAGAGATTTTCATTCATCAGGCGAAGTATGTGAATGATGTCTTGAGCTAGTTCAAGATAGCTGCCGGAAAAGTCCCTTTTACTCCTCTTCCCGTGGGTCACAATTTGTCACCGGGTGAATTGGAGGATACTGTTGATCTGACTCTTTACTGGAAAAGTCCATTCTAATCCTCTTCTCGTGGGTCACAATTTTTCACCAGACGAATTGGAGGATGCCATTGATCCGACCCTTTATCGAGAGATGATTTGTTTGTTAATGTATTTAACTACATCGTGTCCTGATATAGTGTTTGTTGTTTCTGTGTGCCAGGAATCAATCGGGTTCTGGACTGACTCATCTGGAGCTTATGAAGGATATTTTTACTATTTGAGGGGTAATCCTAACATCAGGTTATGGTATGCTAAGGATGATAGTTTCGATCTTCCTGCTTTCTCAGATTCTGACTATGGAGGATGCAGGAACAACTTCAAGTCTACGATGGTGGCTTGTCAGTTTTTAGAAAACCGACTTGTTTCCAGGCAGGGTAAGAAGCATACAACGGTCTCTACTTCAACCGCCGTAGCCGAATACGTGGCAACCTTGATTTGTTGTTCGCGGGTTTTGTGGATGCAGCAACGTCTGTGGGATTACGGTTTGAAGTTTCTTACTACTCAAATTTTTATTGATAACTATGCTGCCATATGTATCACGAAGAACCCCGTGCTCCACTCTAAAACTAATCGTATTGGAATTTGATATCATTTTATTTGTTACTGCTATGAATATACATTAATTGATATTGAAAAAGTTCACACGAATCATCAAACGGTAGGCGTTTTTACCAAAGCTTTTGATAAAACGAGATTCAAATTTTTGTTTGGTTGAAAAATATTTGTTGATATCCCAAAGCTCGAGTAATAATTATTTTTTTTTTTGTGTTTTTTTACAGTTTTTGTTTTTTCTTTTTCTTTCTTTAATATTTTGGTGTTTAAGGGGGAGAAAAATTGGAAAATACAAAAATACTATGCTTTCAATTTGTACAAATAAAATTCAAAAACATTCAAATATTTTGAAAATTCTAAAACATTGAAAATTGCTCCTCAAAATGAGTTTTTCCAGCAAAAACGAAAAATAATAGTACACTGATCATTTATATTCTAAACCCACTAAAAAGATAAGCATAAAAGATTGTGTACTTAATTGTATTAGTGCATTGGTAGCTCTTAAATAAACATGTAAGGTAGAGTATGTGATATAAACATAAAATTGCCAAATTGAAAGACGTGTTAGTCTCATATAGTCTGGGTGATGATGGCAGAAATGTAATAGACTATCATACTCAAGCCTTAAATATATTTGATAACTAAAAATTAAATTTTAAATAAGCATCTAGTTAATGGTTAACACTACAATGGTGTATGGTCTTATGGCCTTAAATCATGTATTGATGGGATACTTCGACAATTCCAGACTCCATTGGGTCTTTATGAGGTTTTTCATCTGGATATTCACAAATGTGAATATTATTTTGCTTAAAAAGGTGAACACACAGTTTTACCGCCCATTTGATCAAAGTTGTGCTTTATACAAAATTCACTACTGACTTGATCAAACCATGATGCGAGTCATACAATTTTCTGGGTGATGAAGGCAGAAATGTAATTGACTATCATACTCAAGCCTTAAATCTATTTGATAACTAAAAATTAAATTTTAAATAAGCATCTAGTTAATGGTTAACACTACAACGGTGTACGGTCTTATGGCCTTAAATCATATATTGATGGGATACTTCGACAATTACGGACTCCATTGGGTCTTTATGCGATTTTTCATCTGGATATTCACAAATATGAATAGTATTTTGCTCAAAAAGGTGAACCCGCAGTTTTATCGCCCATTTAATCAAAGTTGTGCTTTATACAAAATTCACTACTGACTTGATCAAACCATGATGCGAGTCATACAATTGTTCCTCCTTTGCTCGCGTCTTAATACCAGTAAGAAACGGACCACGGAGGATACAATGTATGTAAACCATACAGATGAAATCGTTTATATTCATCCATGGGAAAGGAACTTGAAGTATTGCTTGACAACAACAGTATATCTTGTAGTGGGGATTATTTTCTAGATTGCTAAAACAAAAAATCATATATTTTGGTCAACTGATTTAATGGTTTAAGTCAAGTTGGGGTGGCATCGTAAAAATCAAATTAAGCCTAAGTCAAGACTAGAGACTGATAGTTTCTGATATCTTGTGCCCTAATTGAATAATAACCATATCACAAAAAAAACATTTGTTATAAGATTTAAGTGGATAACACCATTACTAGATGTAAATACACCATTCGTTACACTGTTGTAACGAATGAGCACCCATTCGTTAGAGAAAAACAACGAATGGATACCCATTCGTTAAGGTAAAACAACGAATGTATTACATTTGTTATTATTCACATTTGAAACAAATAAGTGTTGATTCTTTAAAATGGTTTAACAAATGAGTAAGGAATAACAGGTTATTCGTTATTCTTAACATATGAGGTTCATTCGTTATTTATGTTAACGAATGAACAGACAAATGGAAAGTCATTCGTTTTATTTAAATGTAAAGGATGAGGCTATTCATTGCCTAGGGATTTGGGTCAAGTGTACGGCGTATATAAACCCTAGGTGAACGATTGGATTCCCATTTGTTCACAACTATTTGCGTAGAAAATATAGAAAATAGAGAGAGACTCTTGCCAAAATTTCTAGATTTCTTTAAGATCGTTTAATCCTTGTTTGAGTGATTTCATTGTGTTAATCAAGTAAAGACCAGTACAATTATGGTTTAATTATGAGTTTTGGACCAATTTTAATGGGTAAATTGGACTGAAACTGTAATGACCATAAATTTGACAAATTGATCATTAAAATGAATAAGTTACTCATGTACCCGAGGTTCTTGCAGCTGTTGATTAATCATCTTGAACCAAATCTGGTGAAAGATCTAGATAATTTTGATGATATGTTAATTTTGGAGCACATGAATGAAGACACAATGAGGCGTGTTTGGACGTGTCGTAATCAGAATACAGAGAACTGGCCAAAGTTCAAAAGGCTTATTGGTCATTTAACTCATGTTAATTATGAATGTCCACCCAATGATCGTTGAATCCATGATGATTTGGATTCCGAACGTGAAGGTGGGAACACTGGTGGTGGTGGTGAAATGATGGAGATGATGGATAAGATGGTGGAGCAGCTCGTGAAGCTGCTGAATGTAAACGTATGGATAAGGCTATAGCGACTGAGAAGCCTACTAAATGCAGACCCGTAGAGGTTCTGGAGTTGAGATTGTGGAATCCCAACCACGTCTAACTGTTAATGTAAAATCTCAACAAACACCGACGTTTACTACTCCAACGAGTACCTTGGTGGTTACATTATCAACGACGGTTTCGACTGATCCGAGGTTCACATCTATTTCACAAGCTATGCTATCTCCTATGCCTATACCTCAACAAACCATTGCTACTACAAGTCCTATTCAAAGACCTATGCAACGACCAAACTTCTCTTTCATGTCATTCAATCATCCAGAATGTCCAATGCAGCTTGTCAACCCAACATTCTTCAACTTGCTGGTTAATTTATCGGAATCAAACAACGAAGTCCTATATAAGAATTGGATTTGTTGGGCTAACGCTAAAGACCGTGAAGCCACTGTGCATTTTCAACGCGTGGTTCGTGTTTGCCGTGTGTTCGGGATTCATAGTTGTGCGGATTGGAAGACCAAGAGGTACAGAAGACAAATAGCACAAAACGAGGGGGAGTTTGTTAGTACATGTTTTGTTCATCTCAATTTTTGTTTAATGTAATTGGTCACTATTATAAGGTATAAGGGATGTTTTGGTAAATGTGTAAAGTACATTCGTTAGAGTAGCTAATAACGATGAGTCCATTCATGTTTATTTTGGCTCATTCGTTAAACTTGTTAACGATAAAGGACTACGAATGTGTTATTCGTTAGTCTAAAGTATTAGAGTTAACGTTTGATAATGAATGAAGCTCATTCGTTATGGATGGTATAACAAATGAGTTCATCGTCTATATATACTTGTAAGGTGTTCAAGTAATTATTTAGTTATTATTATCTTTTGATTAAGCACTGTTACTCTGCCAAATTGTTCTCTCAACCTACTGTTAACGTAATTAACTCAGTACCTAATCGTATATCATATCAATGACTAGATCTATAAACGTATTTGATGTCGTAGTCAATCAGTTACCTGATTCGCACATATCTACTTCGTGTGTTCATTAAGATACATGCCAGGTTGTGTCATGTCCGTAGATTTTTTATCTATAAATAAAATGTTAAAAAATCTGTTTTTGGGATGTGTTTGTGTGTTGGGGTGTTTTGGTGTGGGGGTGGTTTACTAGTTTATGTTTACGATTTACTTTTCGCATGAACCAACCGAATACGCTTCGGTTCGCCTCCGTAACACTCGTGAGAGATTACTAACTCGTGTTGTTTAGATGTCGTAACGTGCGATGGTGTATTTTTATTTTAAATATGCTAATTTGTTGTGTTTTAATGTTTTTTTTAAATATGTTTTTTGGGGCTTTACTAATTTATGTTTACGATTTAGTTTCAGTACTGTCTTTACCAACCGCATTCACATCGTTTTCTGCCGTATCTTGCTGGTGTTTCTTTCTTTCTTTCTTTCTTTTTTTTTGGTTTTAAATTAATTAATCAAATGTTGTATTTTGTTGTTGATATTTTTTTCTTTGAATACGTTAATTTGTTGTAGTTTGTTGTTGACATATATCTTTCTTGTTTACTTATGGTGTCGTAACCCGATACTGATAGGGTTCACGTTGACTGGCAGAACGCGGGTTTTACTTAGCGAGTATATGTCGTTACAAATATAATTTTTTTAATCACAAGATATACGATTTCTATTACTGCTATGGGCATTTGCTAATTTCATTTTAGGATTCTATCCTCGTTACTGTAACAATCGTAACCAATACTTATCGAATTCGCATTGCTGCTCCATTGCAACGCTACGCTTGTTACCTAGTTATTATTCGCAAGTTATAATACAATAATAATCAAATATTAAAATGTACTTACATGGAAACAATCTGATATAAACTATAATGTACTATTAGGATTATTATTGAATCCTTCTTAATCGTTCGACGTAAAGTTCATTTACAAAATCACATAAACTAGATCGTATGGGTGTTTCGTTAAATGGCTAAAATTTCCTTTTTGTACATTTACATTCATGAACGTTTTGTAAATGTATGTTCATATATGTTTGTTTATGTGTTGGTGTGTGTATATATACATACATAAACATATTTGACCAAGTGCATCATCTTGTGCGATAGAAGTCTGCTGAAGAGGATGCTGATGTGACTGACCTTTACTGTTGTGAAGCAAGTTTTTTATTGTTGGGGTGTGGGTGGGGTGGGGTGGGGTGGGGTGGGGGGGGGGGTTGAGGTTTGTATATTGACATTGATGGGGATTTACTAGTTTATATTTTTGATTTAGCGTTGATACTCTTGTTTTCAACTGAACTAGTGGGGGTTAGCTGCCATAACACGTGATTTGTTGTATTTTGACCTTGTGTTTTTTTCAGTTTTTAAAAAATGTGTTTTTAGTGAGGGATTTACTCATTATTGTGGATACTAACTAAATTTGCATCAATTTGTTGTCGTTACGTGCATGTGTTTTTTTATTTTGTATTAAATATCTTAATTAATTGTTGTATTTTGCTTTGATATATATATATTTTTTGTTTGATATGATAATTTGTTGTAGGTTTTCGCTGACTTGCCCTTTTTTTGTTTTGTTATGGTGCCGAAATCTGATACTAATTGAGTTCGCCTCAACTCGTAACCACAACACGCGGGTTTTACTAAGCAAGTAAACATCATTTTAGATATGTTTTTTTATCATAAGTTTTACGATTGTTAATACTGTTATGGCATTGGCTAATTTCACTTTAGGGTTTATTATTGTTACCTAATAAACGTAACCGATACCGATTTAATTCACGGTACTACTCCATTGCAATGCGATAGGTTTTGTTACCTAGTTATTATTTTCATGTTATATATATAATATAAAACAAAAATTAATCAAATAGTAAAGTGTACTTACATGGAAAAAATATAGTTATAAACTGTTATATACTATTTGGGTTGTTAATGAATCCTTCCTAACCATTCGATGGCCATTTTAAAAATCACATAAACAACATCGTATGGGTGTTTCGCTAAATGAACAGAATTTCGTTTTTGTAAACTTACATTCATGAACGTTCAGTAAATGCATGTTCATATATGTTTGTTTGTGTATGTTTGGTGTGTATGTGTGTGTATATATATATACACACATACATATACATATTTAAGCATGTACATTGGCTTGGCAGAGGAAGTATGCTAATTAAGAGGATGCTAACGTGCAGACGGACTTTTATCGTTGTTGAGCAAGTTTATGGGGGTTAGGTTAGTAAATACAAACCTACAACGGACTTAAGTTTTCACAACTCAAGTTTTTGGAGGTGCTGTTTTACGTTTATTTACGGGTTAAAGTTTCATAATGAATGAAGGTCTAAATAAAATTTTAGAATTAAAAGATTTTTGTAGTTATTAATTTTAAAAAAAGGTTAAGGAATAGTTTGACTACTTATAAATCATTTATTATGCTAATGAGCTATTGGTGAAGTAGTAAGAGAGAAACTTGGTGTTCTATATGACTCAGGTTCAATTTGTATCCTAACATTTTGTTTCAGAAACACCAAAATGATGATGAGAGACTATGAGAGTGTGGTTTTTATTGGTTGGATCCTTAAAATGGACGACTTTTATATCACCGCACTATCATGCATTCGAGTGAGTGTTCACATGTGTTGACCTTAGGTGAGTGTTTTTTTTCCAGATCAAAATACGAGTGTATCATCTAATGATTAAACCAGTAGTTCATTTAAAGGATTCGTTGGCAACTAAAATATAAATAAACCCATACACTCATGTTTTGTTATATGACTAATATTTAATTGAATCAACAACCCCTCGGTAGTTGTTACGAAATAAGCTTTATCGACAAGTGTAATTAAATCAAATTAAGAATAAAGCCATGAAGGGCACATATGTCTTTAAGTAAAACCAAGAAAATTATACGTATAACTAATTCAGCTTACATATAAATCAAAGACTCTTGCCACTTATATTTCTATTTGGACAAAATGCAGGCCAAAACATTCAACTTCTCCCCCTTGATACTGTCGCCTCCGGCGATAAAACTCTCACCAGCTCGCGCAATCTCCTTCCCCGATCCTATCGCCCGTGACATATCCATAGCTATACCAAAAAATCAAGAAGTAACAACTTCGGTTGAAGAAGAAAAAATAGCAGCCTACTGGGACTATCAGTTCTTGTTTGTGTCCCAACGTTCAGAAACAATTAACCCGATCACCTTGCGTGTTATCGAGGGCTCCATACCGTCGGATTTCCCATTAGGAACGTATTATCTAACCGGACCGGGGTTATTTAAGGATGATCACGGATCAACGGTGCACCCTCTAGATGGTCATGGGTACCTTAGAGCATTCACAATTGACGTGGTCAAAGGTGAGGTCAGGTTCATGGCTAGATACATCGAGACCGCGGCTCAAGTGGAGGAGCATAACCGTGAAACGGGTGAGTGGCGGTTCACCCACCGTGGGCCGTTTTCGGTGCTTAAGAATGGGGAGAGGATTGGGAATACTAAAGTGATGAAAAATATTGCTAATACTAGTGTGTTAAGATGGGGTGGAAGGTTGTTTTGCTTGTGGGAAGGTGGAGAGCCTTATGAGATTGATTCTGGATCCTTGGATACTATTGGGAAGTTTGATCTGATCAATGGTGGTGTTGATGAATCATCGACAGCAATGGTGGGTGGTGAAGACATATTAGACCTTGCTGCAAGCATATTGAAGCCAATACTATATGGTAAGAATAGTTATATACTCTACGGCTACTCACACCGTTATCTATTTCCAATTTCCTGCTTTTAAACTACCACAAGAAAATATTAATGTGCACTCATCAGGGCCAGCCTAAAGAAAAGTCGAAGTGAAAGACAAACCCAGGCCCCGTCTCCCGGTCCATAGTTCGTAAAAGAAAATTATATATAATTTATATATAGTTTTTTTTTTTTTAAATGAAATCTTTCAATATGTCTTATTGCCGGTATAAAAAGATTGCCGGTCCATTAAACCAAAAGTCATGGGTCCAATACATAAATGGTGGAACTTTTTTTCATTCTAGTCTGTATAGAGCTTTTAAAAAAAAACCTAATTAATAAAAATGTTAAATTATTTTACACATAATAAAAAAGATGATTCACGCTTTCACGAACCCCTTTCTTAACTGATTTTTGGAAACTTTTTCGTACTAATTTTTTTTTTTTGAACGAAAACAAACAGATCTACCTAGGTATCCCGTACTGGAAACCGGTTTGTACTAATGGAATCAATTAAATGGGTTAATTATTTACACATTTCATGCATCTTTTCAAGTATACTAATTATGCTTTAAAAAATACGTTAATATTTTATTATATACCAAACTCTCAGTCAAATCAAATCCAAATTTAATATTGTCATGGATGCTTATACGCAGGTGTTTTCAAGATGCCACCAAAGCGGCTGTTGTCTCATTATAAGATTGATGCTTCAAGGAATAGACTTCTTATGATGTCATGCAATGCAGAGGATATGCTCCTCCCACGCAGTAATTTCACCTTCTACGGTATGTTTGTGTGTAATTAAATTTCCACTATATATGTATTTTTAAATTCACATAATTGTTAAATAATCGATTTTATACTTTAAAATTATTTTACACATAATATATTATTTAAAAGAAACTCTAGTTAGTGAGTTTAACTGAAATGAATATATATGATAATTAGTGTATTTTTGTTATCTATTGAAGTTTTATGATAAGTTTTCTCTTTCAAATACGTAAATATTTATAAAATTAAGTTTCATTATGATAGACTAGTATTAGATATTCAGCAACTACTGTTTGCTAGAAAACTTGGAATGAAAATTTGATTCAACTTTAGCTAGATTTAGAGTGAAAATTAGATTGTACTTAACCTAAATTAGAAGTGAAAATTGAAATAGTAAACTTGGGGTGAAAATTTGGTTTTATAGTCAAATGAAATTTTGTATGAAAATTGTGTTTATATATACTTGAGCTTCGTTCAGAGAAAATTTGATTTAAATTTGGCAAAATTCAGTGTGAAAATTTCTATTCTTAAGCTAAACTCCAAATTAAAATTGGATTTATGTTTTTAAGCTAAACTAGAAGTAAAAATTTAGTTAAGATATAATTACAGAAATTATCCTTTATGTTTACACAGAATTTCAGTTCTTGTCCTTTTTTTAAAATTAACATAATTTTTATTTTACGTTTTCAAATGTCACACCTTTTGTCCTTTAGTCCTAATCCAATTAGTTTTTCTCATTAACATTGGTCATGTGCCTTACACATGAGGACAAATTAGTATTTTATCTTTTTATTTATAAAATATTTAAATAAATAAAGAAATTAAATAACTTTAATAAATATATAGATATAAATCTATACATCAGAATACCTCTCTCTCTCTCTCTCTCTCAAACACACCCACACATACACCACCACCACCACCACCACCACCAGACCCAACAAGCCACCACCAACCCCACCCGCCACCATTACCAAAACCATCAGACCCACTGGTTCAGTCCTCGCCACCACAATCAAAGATGGATGCTGGAAGGTTGTACAATCACCGCCGCGTCCTCAACTACTGATTTATAACACCCCAAACCCCAAATCATTCGATCCCAGTTATGTTATAACCATTAGCCCTAACAATTATGTTAGATCCCAATTGGATCTAACCTTAGCGACGTTTACGACGGCGGTTAAAAAATCCTAGCAAATGCTATATTTTACCCATCTTGTTGTACAGATGCTTGTAGATCCTATTTCGGAACATAACCACAACAGGTGGTGAACTAGATTTGAGTGTAGATCGTCGGTGGGTTTGATTACTGGAAAAACGAGGTGAAATAAGATGTCGCCGGAAAAACCAAGTACTGAGCTTCAGAGGAGGTCTACCAGTGATTGTATCAATGCATAGTGAAAAACGAGGGCAATAATACCCAAATCTAGGTAGTAATGGTAGTTTCAGATTAAGTGGCCGGTGATGGTTGTACAGATATACTCTCTCCGTCCCATTTTAAATGTCAAGTGACCCAAAACACACAAATTAAGAAATGCTTGATCATTTTATTTTATGAGCTGTAAAATGATAATAATGTCCTTTAAGTTATTATGGCTAAAAACCATTTTTGTAAAATGATACATGTAGTACATGTAATAGTAAGGGCATAATTGGAAATTGAATTTATATGTATAGAAATGACATTTTAATTGGGACAACCAAAAATGAAAAAATAGACATTTAAAATGGGACGGAAGGAGTATGTTATAATTGAAGAAGACAAAAGTTTTTTGGTGTTGGAATTGTATGAGAGAGAGAGGAGAGGGATGTAGAAGATATATATATATATATATATATATATAGAGAGAGAGAGAGAGAGAGTTTATATATATTATTTAATTTTTAAAACTGTTCTTCTAAGAAAATGGTTAAAATGTCTAATTTGCCCTCATGTGCATGGCACATGAGCAAATTTAACGCTAAAAACTAACTGGGTTAATGATAAAGGACAATCGTTGTAACATTTGAAAATATAAAGTACAAATTATGTGACTTTTAAAGATAAATGACAACAATTGAAATTCTGTGTAAACAAAAAGGACAATTTCTGTGATTCTGTCTTTAGTTAATCCTTAGACTAAATATAGAGTAATAAAAATGGTTTATACTTGAGCAAAATTCAGAGTGAATCTCATTTATTCAAAGAAATATATAATAGTGAAAATTGGGTTTATACTTAGAACTAAATTTTGAGAAAATTTGGTATAACTTAAGCTAGATAGAGGGTTAAACTTTTTATTAACCTTAAGTTAAAATTGGAGTAAAATTTTGGGTTTATGTTTAAGCTAACTTTGGATTGAAATTTTAGTTCATGCTTTACCCTTTATAGTTGAGCTAAATTAGTAAATTTGGATTAAAAATTAGGCTTACAACTGAGCTATATTTCGCTTATACTTGAACTAAATTTTGAGTATCTTGGGTTGATACTTGAGCTAGATTTTGGGTGAAAATTTGGTTTACGCTGAGCTAAATTGGTTTGGAAACTAGAATTATCCTTAACCATGACTTCTCGGGTTTATGCTTAAGATAAACTAAGAGTTTAAGTTTGGTTAAATCTCAATTTGGTGTGACAATTTGCTTAAATGGATTTATGCTTGAGCTATATTTGGAGAAATTAGGTTTTACTAGAGCTAAATTCAGAGTAAAACTTTAGTTTAAGTATCGAACTCAGGAATTGTACAACCGATTGTACTAAGTGGTTCAACCGTGATGACTAGTTAACCCTATAATTTCATAAAAATTCAACTCAAAATATAACGCAAAGTACACGACTCCATGATATAGGAGAGACTTCTAGGTTAAATCTGATTGATTTGACAATTTAGGAAATGCCGCTAGGTTTTATATTTTAATATCAGATAAATATGAGCTACTAAAATTCTTTGATCTAAAGTCTAGACAATAAAATTTATCTTGCGCTTAAATCAATACGATGATATAAACTGGTTTTACCAGCAATATTTACAGTTCAAGTTACAATCTATTCATCCAACATATAGGCTAAAACATACCGGCCACTTGCCCGGCATCCGACATCCAGTACGAGCCGGGTTTTAAAAACATTGGTTTAAATGAAAATTTGGTCTAACTTGAGCTATGTTTGGAATAAAAATTAGGATTCCACCTTAGCTAAATTCGTAAAAATTTTGTTTTCACGTGAACTAGCTAGATCTATATAACTTGAGCTAAACTATAAATAAAAATTTGGTCTAACTTAAATGAGCTAAATTTAGAGAAAATTTGGTTTAACTTTTGCTAAATTTGTAAACAAATTTTGGTATCCCTATAATCGGAATGAAAGTTGGGTTTGTGCTTAAGCTAAATTAGAAGGGAATACTTGATTATCTCTTAGTTTGGGCTAAAAATTTGGTTTGTGCTTAAGCTATATTTGGACTGATAATTTATGTGTAATTTTGGTTTATAGTTGAACTAAATTTGGTGTGGTCGTATTAATTATTAAGAATTTAGTGTAGACATTTTTTATAACTAATTATTTAATTAGCGAAGTTGTCACCCAGATTTTCATTTGTATGTCATGCGCGATTAGACAATTAGTTAAAGTTGGGTTACATGACCTTAGTACATGTTTCTAGAGTTAGATTCTCCATTATAGACTTTTATATACTTCATATATTTTTATTTTAATCTACTTAGTTTATATATTTTGCAGAATTTGATCATAATTTCAAGATGTTACAAAAACAAGAATTCACAATCCCTGAACATCTGATGATCCATGATTGGGCTTTTACAGATTCCCATTACATATTGTTTGGGAATAGAATCAAACTTGACATTCCTGGTAATTTTCTTCTACTTATATTCATTTATATATTAAACTAAACACATACAAATGTTTTCTGGATATTTGTCAACAAGAAGCTGTTTGCCATTTGTTAATCTGGTTTTTAATTAAGAAAGAAAATATTAATGCAGGATCAATGACAGCAGTATGCGGATTTACTCCGATGATTACAGCATTGTCAGTGAATCCTAGTAAGTCGACATCTCCTATATATTTACTGCCTCGTTTCCCTCAACATGAACGAGGGAGAGATTGGAAAGTGCCGATTGAAGCTCCTTCTCAGATGTGGGTACTTCATGTCGGGAATGCATTCCAAGAAACCAATCATAATGGGAATACGAAGATTCAAATACAAGCTAGCGGTTGTTCCTATAAGTGGTTCAATTTTCAAAAGATGTTTGGTATGTTTCTTTTAAGATGTATGCATAACTTTTTATGTTATTTATTGACATCCAAAGACCATCTTAAAAATAATCTTTATGATTTCCAATAATGATTTGTTTAACAGGATATGATTGGCAAAGCGGTAAGTTAGACCCGTCAATGATGAATGTTAAAGGAGGAGAACAACTGTTGCCGCATCTCATCCAAGTTTCTATCAACTTGGATGCAAGCGGAAATTGTGAAGACTGTCAAGTGAATCCTCTTAACGATCAATGGAACAAGGCAACTGATTTCCCAGTTATAAATAACGATTTTGGTGGACGAAACAATAAGTACGTTTACGCAGCAACATCTCTAGGTTCTCGTCGAGAGTTGCCACATTTTCCCTTTGATACGGTGGTGAAGTTCAACACCGTGAACAACTCCACCCAAACATGGTCGGTTGGCACTCGAAGGTTCATTGGTGAACCCATTTTCGTCTCTAAGGGGCGTGACGAAGATGATGGATATCTTCTAGTGGTTGAGGTACGCAATAAACTTGTTCGTGAAAATATTACTTAAAACGGAAAACTAAACTAGTGAAAATTATTTGCAGTATGCAGTTACAAAACAGTTGTGTTATCTAGTGATATTGGATGCCAAGAAGGTTGGGGAGACAAATGCAGTTGTGGCAAGATTGGAAGTACCTAAACACTTGAATTTTCCTCTTGGATTCCATGGATTTTGGGCTCCTAGGGATTTTAAAAAGTAGGAAAACATAATGCTAGTGTATATTTATATTTTATTTGTATAATTAAAAGAAATGATGAATAATATTTATACTTCTTAACGATATTGAATGTAGATTGCATTTAAATATCTGTAATTTCATTTTGTGGAACTTGGACACGACGATTCTACATACCAAAACCCATCTAAATCACATAGTTTTGATTAAATATAACGAAAAGATAACTAAACGTCTTAACCTAATCTCCTATTTCATCCTTGGTCATTTGTCATCGTTATTTCATCTCCATCAACCAACACCTAGAATAAATTTTGAAGTCTGTTCAATTTAGTATTAGTATGCCTATTAAGGATAAACGCCGAGAAGGGGAAACATGTAGAATTAAGCAACGATAAACCATCACTATAACATATGAAATCCTCTCCATTATTAAACATTACAGAAAATAGAAGCGGATTCAATAGATTCATAGTAAAAAATCATTGTATTTAGATGTTTTAGTTTGTTATATTTTTAAAATTTTAAAGTTATTACAGTATAATCTTGTTCTTAAATACGGTTCGCTCAACGAATCAGTAAAGCAGCTGCCGGTTGATCCTATTCTGTAAACATTGGTCAACATCGGATATAATTGAAAAAAAAAAGAAAAAACTTAATCCCAACCCGTACAGGCATGTTGAAAGGCATGTAATGTAGATGGTCAAATTAACCAATATGAAAAATATAAAATTAATACGTTTGAACAAATATAAAATATAGGGTACTAAAGAATATCTCAGAACTCATGAAGCCGAATTAAGATACTATGGTAAAGGTGACTAATTATGGGGAGTAAAGATCTCGAAATTAGTACAATTCATCCTCTATTCTATACAAGTCATAGGATATTTATACTAGAAGATAGAAATACTCTAATGCGGATCTCTCTAACGTTATGATAGTGACTTCACCTCCCTTATCGGTGGGGATTTTCTTCATTCCTTTTGTGCCTATGCCACGTTTGTTTTTGTTGGTAATCCCGGATCGTATTCACAAGTTGGTGAAGATAGAATGACCTAAGTTGACAAGTTGGTCAAGTTGGTTTAGTTTCATAATTATAATATGATTATTATGGTGATGTCTTGGTTATCAAGTTAGGGTTAAATTATAAATATAGGGTTTGATTAGAGAGTTTAGATGTGAGATCAATAGAGAATTATTGTAACGAGTTTTTTAGTCAGTTTTATCTTGCATTAATAATATTTTTGATCGATCATGTGCCTTGAAGTGGTATAAGAGCTTAATGTAATCGTGGCCCAAGCTCGAGGTACCTGGGATTGATATCAAGATCCAGCCGCCACATGGACGCCTGTCGCCAGTGTGAAGAGATCTAGGGAATATCGTTTTTGACAAGGAGAGATTTACAGAGTGAGATCTAGGGTCAACCGATCAGAGACGGATTTGTAACATCTCGGATTTTTCGTATTTGAATTTATTTACGTTTAACCACACTCGGAATGTAATTTGGATCTTTCAAATTATTTAATATCATATTTATTAGTATTTAACTTGTTTTAACATATATTTTATATTCTAAACAATGCTTACAGCATTTAAAATAACTCAAATGGCTAAAAAACGTATTTACGAAACTACGGGGACTAAAATTGACAATTTTTGAAACTTGTTGAAAAATCTTCCACACCGCGGCACACGGGGAGACGACCCCTATGTTGGCCGCGTGACGCCAAAAGGCCCTTTTCTGCAGCTAGTTGCTTTTATTTCGTTTTTAATGCAAAATCGGGTTATTTTCGACCTAAATCGTGTGTATTGTAACAACCCGGGTTTTTCAATTATTATATTAATATCTAGTACCCGGCCTATTTTCGTTTTCAGGTATGTTTTAATCAACAACACATCGTATTTATCGAATTTATATTATTTTATTATTATTGTTTATTATATTTAATTGATTTATCAAAATAACTTTAGTGTATATACATTTTTCATGTCACACCCTCAAAATCCACTAACGGAGTTTTACCGTCAGAGGGTGTGAACTGGCAGGATCGGAATCATTAGTTATAACCAAACCAAAGAAAAACGTTTAAATGAAAGTAAGTGCGGAAGCGTAAAACCTTAATTCAAAAGTTGCGTCACGCAGGACGACTTAAAACCAAATGTAACTGTTAAAATTAAGTTTGCAGAATAAAAGTGTTTTCATTAATGCATGCTCCTAAACCGCGCGCCCGCCTCGGCTACCTGAGAATAACATACTAAAAGTGTCAACACAAGGTTGGTGAGTTCACAAGTAAAATAAGATAAATCGTTTAGCGTTTTGCGTAACCTCGTTACGACGTTTAAATGTTGCGTAACCCCGTTACGACGTTTGAGTGTGTAACCACGTTACAGCGTTTGAGTGTGTAACCACGTTACAGCGTTTAAGTGTGTAACCACGTTACAGCGTTTAAGTGTTTTGCATTACCAGATAGTGTTATGTCAAATTATATATCGATAGGTAGCTAATCTATACAACAAGTATCGCTAAGTGGTTCGCGACCGAAGCTGACTGTTTATCAAGTGCCCGTCACCAGGTCCTCCAGACCATGGTAAGTGTTAGCCAAAATTTACACCCACTCAACCTCCAGTTGAGCTTAGCGTCGGGTGGGGTTTGTCAAACCCAGTAGTACTACCCAAAAGTGACTCGCTATTCCAAATATTAACCGGTCCGATGTGTGGGACTTCAAATGTTACGTATGCCGCTTAGCCTTTACAAGTGATATATAATTTATAACAAAATCTTTCATATGCGTTTATCTCCGAAAATATGTTTATCGGAGTATGTTATCTCCCCCAAGTGAAAAACGTTTGAAAACAGTTTAAGAGTGGGGTAAGTGAACTCACGGTTTGCGAAGAATATCCGATCTAGATCACCGAGTGATGCGCGTCGTAGAAAACTCTCTAGCGTTCTAAAATAACAAAGAGATTTTCTAAGTATCGGAATGTTTAACGAGTCTCTAGACTCGGCACATAATACCTATGCACGTAACATGTTTCGTGTTTCGTTTGTGAATCGTGTGTGACTTAAACAAGTAAAATTGTGATACGATACATGAGTGAGCAATTACTTTCGTGTCACGTATTAATAACATACTTATTAGCAATTATTCCCGTAGGGGCATTTTGGTCAACAAACAAAGACTAACTAACCATTATTCCCCATAAGGGCAATTTGGTCAATTCATGGCAATCAACTAGCAACTATTCCCCGCAAGGGTATTTTGGTCAAAATACAACAATTATATAAAAACTATCATATTTCATGCATTCCTATACAACTCAGCAGCTAGTTTCGTTATGACAGAATTTCTACTTGAAAGATTGCACTAGTTTACCGATTATAACGTCTCAATTAATTTACCAAAAATTACCACAGGAGCATACATATCTTAGGTTTCCAGAACATCTTTTATCTTATTTTTATTCCATATAGATTGTTCATAATGATCAAAACATTACAGCTAACTTATATCAGTCAGATTCATGCACATCAGAATGTTATTTGCAATTCCCGTTAAACGAAAAATCCAATAAATGCAAGACCACTTGGGTTTGGTTCCTAACTCAGTGAGTCAACCTCCAGAAGTGGAACCAACCCAATTGGTCTCGTAGTTCATGAGATATAACATTTACAACATAACCTAACAGCAGGTCTAACAGCTCAGCTTTGCATCACGTTTTTGTAAAATCATAAAAGTATACTTCCACTTATCCAAAAATTACGAATTTATACTTCATAGAAACTAGACTCAACCTAGTTTACTGCAGTACCCACAATCTCAATCAATTTTCACGTTTACACTTCGTTACAGTCAGTTAAACATCGTATATACGTTCTGTCCAGAATCTGTTCACATCAAAACTCATCATAATAACAATCTATGAACTATCATGCATCCATATAACCCTCTAGACACTATAACTACTATCCATGCATATCAATCACACCATACATACAAGATTAGGGTTTGTGTTTTAATTCAAATCAAGAACAACAATCAATCATGTATCAATATCAATCTAGTTATCAATCTATTATCCAACTAACAAGAATCATAACAATCACATACATACAAGATCGGCCGATTTAGGGTTTTCACACAACCCATCAAACATCAAAATTAAACAACAAAGAGGTAAGAGATGATCAAGTATACCTTCCTAGCACCTAGTTCTTGGATTAATCTCTTGATTTGATGTGTATATGTGTGTGATGGTGGACGGCAGCCGTGGGTCAAGAGAGGGAGAGAGAGCCGATCGGTGGTGTTGTAGGTTTAGAATAATAGGTTAGGGTTTGTTTATTATTGATATATTTATAAACAAACAAGTTACACTCTAGTCCTTCTACTTTCAAGTGTTGTTTTTCTAGAACATTCTATCCTAACTTGCACTTAATCATGACAATAATATAACACATAATCCTAACACATAGTTATCACATCATTAGTGTTTTAGTGTGCTTCGTTTATTCCTCAATCGTTTGCGTTTCGGTGCAAATCCCGAAAGACTACTACACATGTAGTAAGTGTTAAGCGTCATTTAAACCCTAGTTTAAATGTAATGAAGTATGCGTTATAGATTCAACGATCTTAAAGTTTGAATTAACGGAGTTGAGTTAACGAGGTTAACCTGAAATTGACGATTGTCACATCATTCCCATGTTAAAGAATTTTCGTCCCGAAAATTTGAGTCAAGTCGTGATGAGAGCCTGAAAAAGTAAGAAAGATTTTCAGTTTGTCATATCATCCCCTAGTAGAAAGAAATTTCGTCCCGAAATTTAGTTCATACCTCCGGTGATGTTTGACGTTTTGCCGGGTTTCGCGGTTTTCGGTGTTTGGTTAGCCCTTCAAAAAGGTGAGGATACTTTTTCATCATGTGATCCTCGCGTTCCCATGTGAACTCCGGTCCACGTCTCGAGTTCCAACGAACCTTAACAATTGGAATTTTGCTGTGTTTGAGCGTTTTGGTTTCCCAATCCAAAACCTCGACTGGTTCCTCAATGAACCGTAACTGTTCATCAACTTGTAGTTCCTCCAAAGGGACTACTTGGGTTTCATCAGATAGGCATTTCTTCAAATTTGATACGTGGAATACATCGTGTACGCCACTGAGTTCTGTTGGTAGGTCCAGTCGGTACGCCACCGGACCAATGCGCTCAGTTATCCGGTACGGACCAACATATCGTGGGTTGAGTTTGTTTCGCTTACCAAAGCGAACCACACCTTTCCAGGGTGAGACTTTGAGTAACACTCGATCGTTTACTTGAAATTCGAGAGGTTTTCGGCGCTTGTCGGCGTAACTCTTTTGGCGATCTCGTGCTGCTGCCATGCGATTTCGGATTTGAACAATCTTTTCCGAGGTTTCGAGTACCAGTTCCGGACCAGTGATTTGGCTATCACCCACCTCTGCCCAGCAGAGTGGTGATCGACACTTCCGTCCGTACAGCGCTTCAAACGGCGCTACCTTAATACTTGCGTGGTAGCTGTTATTATACGAAAACTCTACCAAGGGTAAGTGGGGTTCCCAACTTTTTCCGAAATCTAAGACGCATGCACGCAACATATCCTCCAGGGTCTGAATAGTCCGTTCACTTTGCCCATCCGTCTGAGGATGGTATGCGGTACTCATATCGAGACGTGTGCCCAGTGCGCTTTGCAGCGACTTCCAAAAGTGTGAGGTAAAACGAGAATCTCGATCGGAAATGATCGAGACAGGAACTCCGTGTCTCGACACTACTTCCTTCATGTAGACACGAGTCAGTCTTTCCATTTTGTCTGTTTCCTTAATCGCTAGGAAGTGCGCCGATTTAGTCAACCGGTCAACGATCACCCAGATGGTATCGCATCCCGTTGGTGTTTTAGGCAAACCCGTAATAAAGTCCATTGAGATGTGTTCCCATTTCCACATTGGGAGTTCCGGTTGTTGCAGTAGACCAGATGGTTTCTGGTATTCTATCTTGACTCTGGCACAAGTCAAGCATTTGCTCACGTAGGTGGCAATGTCGGCTTTCATGTTCGGCCACCAGTAAAGTTCCTTTAAATCATGATACATTTTATCTGAGCCAGGGTGGATAGAATATCGGGACTTGTGAGCTTCGTCCATCACTAGAGTTCTCAATTCTCCGTATCGTGGAACCCAAATCCGGTTCTCAAAATATCGGACCCCGTCCGATCTGGTTTCAAGTTGCTTGCTCATGCCCCGCATGAGTTCCGATGGAAGATTATCATCTTTCAACGCTTCCAGTTGCGCATCGCGAATCTGATCGGGTAAGCTGGCATGAATCGTAAGTTGCAATGCTCTCACCCGTCTGGGTTTATCTGTTTCTTTTCTGCTGAGGGCGTCGGCCACCACATTGGCCTTGCCAGGGTGGTACTTGATGGCACAATCGTAATCTTTAAGCAGCTCGACCCAACGACGCTGTCGCATGTTCAACTCCTTCTGATCGTAGATATGTTGGAGACTCTTGTAGTCGGTGTAAATGGTAAACTTGGTACCGTACAAGTAATGCCTCCATATCTTAAGAGCAAACACTACAGCTCCGAGTTCCAAATCGTGGGTCGTGTAGTTCTTCTCGTGAACCCGTAGTTGTCTAGAGGCGTAGGCTATAACCTTCTCGAGTTGCATCAGCACACAACCGAGACCTTGTATAGATGCGTCACAGTGTACCTCAAAGTTTTCCGTTCCCTCGGGGAGAGCTAAAATAGGGGCGCTACAAAGCTTGGTTTTCAACAGTTGAAAAGCGGATTCTTGCGCGTCACCCCAGTTGTACTTAGTGCCCTTGTGAGTCAAAGCGGTGAGGGGTTGAGCAATCTTTGAAAATCCCTCGATGAAACGCCGATAGTAGCCGGCCAGTCCTAGGAATTGTCGCACCTCAGTCGGAGTCTTAGGTGCTTCCCAGTTTTTGATGGCCTCTACCTTACCGGGATCGACATGGATACCATTCTCGTTGATCACATGTCCTAAAAAGTGAACCTTGCGAAGCCAAAATTCACATTTCGAGAGTTTAGCATACAGTTGTTCCTTCTTCAGTAGTTCCAGAATTATCCTTAAGTGCTCTTCGTGGTCAGTCTCGTTCTTGGAATAGACGAGAATATCATCGATGAAAACAATCACGAACTTGTCGAGGTACGCCTTGCATACTCGATTCATGAGATCCATAAATACGGCTGGTGCGTTGGTTAGGCCAAAAGGCATAACCGAAAACTCGTAGTGACCATACCGTGTTCTGAAAGCCGTTTTTGAAATATCTTCTTCGCGCACTCTCAGCTGGTGATAACCGGATCGTAGATCGATCTTCGAGTAGTAACTCGATCCCTGAAGCTGGTCAAACAAATCATCAATTCGGGGTAAAGGATAACGGTTCTTGACCGTCATCTTGTTCAACTCCCGGTAGTCGATGCACATTCGGAAAGTCCCGTCTTTCTTTCGGACAAACAAGACAGGGGCTCCCCATGGCGATGAGCTAGGTCGGATAAAACCTTTATCCAACAAATCTTGCAACTGGGTGGATAACTCCTGAAGTTCCGCCGGTGCGAGCCGATACGGGGCTCGTGCTATGGGTGCTGCACCGGGTGTCAACTCGATCTGAAATTCGACTTGACGAATAGGAGGGAGTCCAGGTAAATCCTCCGGGAAAACTTCCGGGAAGTCTCGCACAACCGGTATGTCTTCAATTCGTTTCTCCTCCGCGGGTTTCTCAACAATCTGCGCCAAAATTGCCGGATGACCCTTTCGTAAATACTTCTGTGCCTTCATAAGGGTAATGACGCTGGTGGTCATGCCGCTTCTCTCGCCTCGGACCGAAATGATCTCGCCAGAAGGGGTGGTAATATGGACTATCTTATCATGGCATATAATCTCCGCTCGGTTCTCGGATAACCAGTCCATGCCGACAACGACATCGAAACTACTAAGCGTAAAAGGAATAAGGTCGATGTCAAAGACATGACCTGACAGTTTCAACTTACACCCCGCAAGTATATGAGTTGTTATTACAGTTTTACCGTTAGCTAATTCAACAGGAAACTTAGCGTCTAACGGGGTTGGAGTAAGGTTTAAAAGTTGGCTAAAGGCCTTTGACACAAAACTCCTATCAGCTCCAGTGTCAAACAAAACAGAAGCAAAACAATCGTTTACAGGGAACTTACCAGACACCACATGCGGATCTCTGCGGGCTTGACCTGATCCAATCACAAACGCTCTTCCTTTGCCATTTCCTCCACCGTTACTGCCACTTCCATTGCCCCCATTGTTGTCATTATGTTTCAGCTTGGGGCAATCCTTCCGGAAATGACCTTCCTGTCCACATTCAAAACATCCCTTAGTCGTCATCGGTGGCTTAGGAGCACCCTTCGCCGCAAGGTCTCCTCTACATTCCTTCGCTTGATGACCTATCTTTCCGCATCTTTGACACTTGACACGGTCACATTGACCAACATGATGAAAGTTGCACCTGTTGCACTTTGGATATTTCCCAACATATCCGCTCGAAACCTTCCCGCTACCGTTGTTGTTGTTGTTGTTGTGATTCTGAGTGTTGAAACTCCGAGTAAATTCGGGCTTACGGTAGTGGTGTTGCGGTGGGAGGTTTGAGGATGAAGATCTGGTGTTGTCAAACTTTCTCTTCCCGCTGTTCGGGTTGCTGTTGTTGTTACTGTTGCTGACGTGGTCATTACTCGGGTTGTCACGGGCTTTAACAGTCGAACCCCTCGGTGGTAACGCACCCTGGGTCACAGCCTGATCCGTCAGTTTGTGAGCCAAACGGATCGCTTGTTGGATCGTGGCTGGTCTGGAAGACGTCACCATACCCTGAATCTGTGGTGCTAACCCATCAATGTACATCTCTATTCTCTTGCTCGGCGGATCCACCATCCGCGGACACATCACTGCCAACTCGTGCGAACGAGTAGTGTAGCTTTCAATCTCTGAACCCACCATTTTCAACGACCAAAACTCCGACTCTAACTTCGAAATTTCTTCCCTCGGACAGTACTCCTCTCGCATCATGTTTTTGAACTCCTCCCAGTTCATCGCGTTAGCCAGTTCCAATCCAAGGATCTGGACGTTCGAATTCCACCAAGTGAGGGCGGAATCCTCAAGTGTCCCAGCAGCGAATTTGACCCTACTGGCAGGGGGACAATTACACATCTCAAAGTCCGACTCGGCCTTCTCAGCCCAACGCAGGAAGCCTATAGCTCCCTCAGTGCCCTTAAACGTACTGGGCTTGCAGTCTAAGTAGTTCTTGAAGGTACATGCTCCATTCGGACCTCCTGTTTGATTTTGAACGTGTGCAGCTAAAGCGGCAGCAACATGGTCATTCAGCAGGGTTTGGAGTTCAGCTGCAGTCATGCTGATGTTACCACGTCCTCGTCCAGCGTTTCTTCCGGCCATTTCCTAGAATCATAGTATAAAACGTGAATTTTTCTTTCATATACAACACACCATACATGTAATAAAAGATAGGTAAGAAAAAAAAAACAACATCACATCACAACCACTTATTAGTCTAATTAAAAATTCATGATTAAAACCATTGTATTCGCTACAAAGTATTTCCAATCAATCCTTAAAATTATAGAAAAATAATAGTTCGGATGGAGACAACCCCTTCATCTAAGTGTCATCCTCACTAGATGTCGTCATCTGAGGACACCTCTGAATGTGCCTCCTCCTCAGCCGGTTCCTCCTCCGGTTCTTCTTCAGGTTCCTCCTCGGGCTCCTCTTCGGGATCTTCCTCGGGATCCTCCTCAGGCTCCTCTTCGGGATCTTCTTCAGGTTCTACATCAGGCTCTGCCTCGGGCTCTGCCTCAGGTTCTGCTACGTTCTGGGCAAGTTGCATTTGTAGGATATCGCAACGTTCTAAGGCTATTTCGGTTCGGGTCCTTGCTTCTTGGAGTTGCTCTTGCAAGTCTATCATCTCGGCTTGCATCTTCATCATAACCTTGGTTTGTTGCTCACTAGTCTCTTGCATTTCTTTCATTGCCGCTGCCATGCGGGCAATCTCCTCCTGAGTCTCGGTTCCATCTTTAAACAGTCTGGCAACATTTTCTCTAGTGTAGCGCATGTAACCCACATCACGCTCCAAACAAGAAACGACAGCTGCGAGAACTCGCTCTACAGGTTCGGTTATAGGTGGTAGAGTGTTAGGGTAAGCAGGGTGGTTCGGGTGAGGCAATGGGGGAACTTGTTCACGGTAGACCATACGTCTGATCATGCTGGGGTACCATTCCCAGCTAACGTTGTTGTCATACAAGCCTCCGGATAGGCGGTACCTCTTTGGTGCAGGAGCTTCGAGTTCCGGGACTACACGGGGTGGCGAGGCAGTAGGTAACTGCGGTTCCTTCCCGTGAGCATGCGTCATCGAATCGGATGATGATGAGGGTGGCGTCGACATTCCTATAGGTAAGCCGGGTATATGCGCGCGTATGAGTGAAGGAGATAAGAAAATAAGATTTCAAGACTACACAAACCTATGCAGTGCGTATCATTATAACTAATGGGTCGTCGCGGTTATAGTCTAGTATGCATGCAGTTTCTAGTTCGCTATAACCAATGGCTCTGATACCAATCTGTCACACCCTCAAAATCCACTAACAGAGTTTTACCGTCAGAGGGTGTGAACTGGCAGGATCGGAATCATTAGTTATAACCAAACCAAAGAAAAACGTTTAAATGAAAGTAAGTGCGGAAGCGTAAAACCTTAATTCAAAAGTTGCGTCACGCAGGACGACTTAAAACCAAATGTAACTGTTAAAATTAAGTTTGCAGAATAAAAGTGTTTTCATTAATGCATGCTCCTAAACCGCGCGCCCGCCTCGGCTACCTGAGAATAACATACTAAAAGTGTCAACACAAGGTTGGTGAGTTCACAAGTAAAATAAGATAAATCGTTTAGCGTTTTGCGTAACCTCGTTACGACGTTTAAATGTTGCGTAACCCCGTTACGACGTTTGAGTGTGTAACCACGTTACAGCGTTTGAGTGTGTAACCACGTTACAGCGTTTAAGTGTGTAACCACGTTACAGCGTTTAAGTGTTTTGCATTACCAGATAGTGTTATGTCAAATTATATATCGATAGGTAGCTAATCTATACAACAAGTATCGCTAAGTGGTTCGCGACCGAAGCTGACTGTTTATCAAGTGCCCGTCACCAGGTCCTCCAGACCATGGTAAGTGTTAGCCAAAATTTACACCCACTCAACCTCCAGTTGAGCTTAGCGTCGGGTGGGGTTTGTCAAACCCAGTAGTACTACCCAAAAGTGACTCGCTATTCCAAATATTAACCGGTCCGATGTGTGGGACTTCAAATGTTACGTATGCCGCTTAGCCTTTACAAGTGATATATAATTTATAACAAAATCTTTCATATGCGTTTATCTCCGAAAATATGTTTATCGGAGTATGTTATCTCCCCCAAGTGAAAAAAGTTTGAAAACAGTTTAAGAGTGGGGTAAGTGAACTCACGGTTTGCGAAGAATATCCGATCTAGATCACCGAGTGATGCGCGTCGTAGAAAACTCTCTAGCGTTCTAAAATAACAAAGAGATTTTCTAAGTATCGGAATGTTTAACGAGTCTCTAGACTCGGCACATAATACCTATGCACGTAACATGTTTCGTGTTTCGTTTGTGAATCGTGTGTGACTTAAACAAGTAAAATTGTGATACGATACATGAGTGAGCAATTACTTTCGTGTCACGTATTAATAACATACTTATTAGCAATTATTCCCGTAGGGGCATTTTGGTCAACAAACAAAGACTAACTAACCATTATTCCCCATAAGGGCAATTTGGTCAATTCATGGCAATCAACTAGCAACTATTCCCCGCAAGGGTATTTTGGTCAAAATACAACAATTATATAAAAACTATCATATTTCATGCATTCCTATACAACTCAGCAGCTAGTTTCGTTATGACAGAATTTCTACTTGAAAGATTGCACTAGTTTACCGATTATAACGTCTCAATTAATTTACCAAAAATTACCACAGGAGCATACATATCTTAGGTTTCCAGAACATCTTTTATCTTATTTTTATTCCATATAGATTGTTCATAATGATCAAAACATTACAGCTAACTTATATCAGTCAGATTCATGCACATCAGAATGTTATTTGCAATTCCCGTTAAACGAAAAATCCAATAAATGCAAGACCACTTGGGTTTGGTTCCTAACTCAGTGAGTCAACCTCCAGAAGTGGAACCAACCCAATTGGTCTCGTAGTTCATGAGATATAACATTTACAACATAACCTAACAGCAGGTCTAACAGCTCAGCTTTGCATCACGTTTTTGTAAAATCATAAAAGTATACTTCCACTTATCCAAAAATTACGAATTTATACTTCATAGAAACTAGACTCAACCTAGTTTACTGCAGTACCCACAATCTCAATCAATTTTCACGTTTACACTTCGTTACAGTCAGTTAAACATCGTATATACGTTCTGTCCAGAATCTGTTCACATCAAAACTCATCATAATAACAATCTATGAACTATCATGCATCCATATAACCCTCTAGACACTATAACTACTATCCATGCATATCAATCACACCATACATACAAGATTAGGGTTTGTGTTTTAATTCAAATCAAGAACAACAATCAATCATGTATCAATATCAATCTAGTTATCAATCTATTATCCAACTAACAAGAATCATAACAATCACATACATACAAGATCGGCCGATTTAGGGTTTTCACACAACCCATCAAACATCAAAATTAAACAACAAAGAGGTAAGAGATGATCAAGTATACCTTCCTAGCACCTAGTTCTTGGATTAATCTCTTGATTTGATGTGTATATGTGTGTGATGGTGGACGGCAGCCGTGGGTCAAGAGAGGGAGAGAGAGCCGATCGGTGGTGTTGTAGGTTTAGAATAATAGGTTAGGGTTTGTTTATTATTGATATATTTATAAACAAACAAGTTACACTCTAGTCCTTCTACTTTCAAGTGTTGTTTTTCTAGAACATTCTATCCTAACTTGCACTTAATCATGACAATAATATAACACATAATCCTAACACATAGTTATCACATCATTAGTGTTTTAGTGTGCTTCGTTTATTCCTCAATCGTTTGCGTTTCGGTGCAAATCCCGAAAGACTACTACACATGTAGTAAGTGTTAAGCGTCATTTAAACCCTAGTTTAAATGTAATGAAGTATGCGTTATAGATTCAACGATCTTAAAGTTTGAATTAACGGAGTTGAGTTAACGAGGTTAACCTGAAATTGACGATTGTCACATTTCACCCGTAAACTCTTTGTGTATCCACACTTGAACATGAGGGTCTATTTTGCAAATTTGTCACAACATTTTTTAATATTATAATCATAAAACCCAAACCCAGATCTGTGAACCCGTATCCATACACTCGTAGACCCGTTTTGTTTTCATGCCCCTTAATCTTCGCTCTATGGATAGAATTGATCGTAACAAATTGTTAATACGTCTAACACAACTCACACCGACACGATAATTGTAGAAATAAATCAAAAAACGATCTCGGATAGTATATTAAACGAACCGTCAATAGTTTATTGGGGAGATACCATCTAGGAGTTATGTTATTACAATTGATCTTGTCTGCACATCCCTATATGTCACATCCCGAAAACCTTAATCAAGGCAGCGAAAGACTTTAACTAAGTCATTCAAGTCATGCCAGATGCCGATAGCCAATCATAATAGAGTAAAATATTTTATAATAAAAGCTTTAGTATTTATTTAAAAAAAGAGTTAACACGTGCTACACGCACGGTTTATTACATTCTCAGTTTCCACTTTTATTCAAACACACTCCCAACTTTTTCTCTTGTCTCCTTGAAGCCATCACTTACCTGAAAATCATATTAAAATAAATGTCAACACGAATGTTGGTGAGTTCTCTTTATTCAAAAATAATATGTATATATATATACATATATTTTATTATAAAAGTATGGCAAACGAAAATTCAATACAACTCATCATAAAAATCATAATAAACATCACTTTATCAAATTATCATGAAACATAGTAAACAAATACTTATAAATCTCACCATATAATGGTTCCACGACAATTATTATTATAACTTATTACCATAAGCAACTGTAGTATTCTTTCCTTACTGTTCTTTTAACATGGTAATTAAATCTTTTAGAAATTCATATACTCGAACTTGCCATGAAAACGAAGCATTTTATCTTTTAAACAAATCATACTGTTGTAGACTAGCAAGAAATACAACAAGTGTATGACTATCAAAATTGATAACTCGATACACACCATACTCAAAATATTCCCACTTTTAACCTAACACGATTAGAAGTGGAGAACGTCATCCCAATAGATCTACCAATATTTATGTGCCCTTATTAATTCGGTTAATAGTTATTTAACCAGTTGTTGACTCATCCCACTTTTTACATGATTTGTAAAATAAAATGTTTTTTAAAACTTCAATAAAATCGATAAAAGAATATGCCTTTCCCCCAAAACACAATAAAAACATTTAAAAACGAGGGGTTTTTAGAGAAACTCATTGTCGAAGCTTTTCATCCAAAATCGCGTGTCCTATATTAGTAGACGTTTGTTAATAAAACTTGGTTTGAGTTTTAGATTTAATCTTTTATTTGTTTATGTTAGTCTAATGACCACACAAGCACACAAGCAAATAAATTCCTATCTAACAAGTTAACAAGTAAGTATATTTCGGGTTTTGTTAACTATAGCCATAATAACTAATTTAATTAATAAATAAAGTAAATATATAAATATAATAAAATATTAAAGTTTCAGTTGCTGGAAAGTTTTTATATATTTAACTATTACTTTTTAATGAGTTTTGTCTGTTTTGTCGGTTTTGCGTTTAAAAACGAACCGGTCGACTTTTCACATAAAATATTACTTTTAAATATTTGAAAATACTTGTTACATATATATTAGTTAAGTTTTAGGAGTTATTTTACAAAAATATGTTATTTTTTATTTTAGTTAATAGTTTCTTAAAAATAGCAACTTTGAACGTTTTTGTGTCGGTTTTCGCGACACGAATTGTTTAGGACCAAGTTTTGTTATCTTGTCCTCTTTACATATATTAACTTATGTTATATATGAGTATTTTACAACTTCAGTGGCTGTTCTAAAACATTCCCTATCATTGTGTCAATTTGCGTTTAAAAGCCGATTTTTTAACCGTTAAAGTTACCGACAAGTAAAATAAATTAAATATGTCCACACCAATTATCTTATGAACTAAATATACACATTATAACATATAATTTACTAGTATTTCCAGATTTGATCACATAATTTCATATAACACATTTCAATCAATTTAGACTCCTAAATCATAACTTATGGTTACTAATAACGGTAACAATTAACTTAGCAAAAAATAATATAACAAACATCATCATAACATCCAAAGTCCAGATCTTTATCTTTGTCATGATCTCTATAATATGCCAAACTTGTACTTTTCATCCATATTCCTTATTCCTTTTAGAATGTTCTATCATGCATGCCTAATCATGTTTGTTATCTTAAATCAATTTAACAAGAATATGATCATTTCTATCATCATCACATCATCAAATCATCTCATCATATATGCACAAGTTCAAGTATTTCATCATTAATTAATCAACTTATGAATTTCCTAAGTGTTCAATCAATAAAGTTTCCTATTATAGTAACTTTTAATTTCTAATAATTCTTTCTAATCCAATCTTACAATTATGATCAAGTATGATTTTTGTTTATCTCATTCAACTAGTTTGACAAGGTTTCATGCAACCCATGGTTCTATTTAGATTTTGATTTTTCTATGATTCAAGTTACAAAGTTTCTATTTCTAGCAAGTAGGTGACAAATAATCCATACAATAATCCAATAGGTACTATGATTTTGTATTCTATCATAATTCAAGAAAGTAACTCATTATCTATCAAAATCATATATGTTAAGTATTCATATAACAATCAAGATTCAACTTATGCATTCATCAAACTTTCCTTATTTAGCAATTTAAACAATTTTCAACAATCATCTTCAAGCATAGATTATGAATTCTCTATCATACATCATATCATCAAAATCAAGCAATATCATTAACTTCATCAATCATCAACAATTATCAATTTATCCAAGAAATCTAACAAATCCAAGAATCCCTAAATTGCAAAATTATGAACAAGTTCTGCCACATTCAATTTCATTACTAGCAGTTCAATAGATTATGTTCATATCATTACTCTTATTGATCATTAACTACCCAATATCCATTCTAACATCATATTGAATCACCAAAATCATCCATAATTTCACATAAATATCTAATATCCTCTCAACACTTCTAATCAATCTTAACAATCCAAATATGATCTTTAAGATGAATGTATGCACGTATGGGAGGGTTCAACACTTCCCCTTACACATGCATACATACGGCTCACACACACACACACATGCATCCATAATTTACAATCTTTAAGATCAATCTCAACCCAAGAACACATAATCTTATCTATTCAATCATAGAAATCAACTTAGACTTACAACTTACTTGGGTTTTTGAAGATCCTAACATGATGATATTGATGAGATTGATGTGTGTGATGCTTCCTTCCACTTAATTCTTCTTCCTAGAAGCCTAACTCCACCTTGATCTTGATCTAACTTGAATGTGTGTGTGTGTGTGTGATTTGAATTTGAATTTGAATTGTGGATGAGTATTGTGTGTGTGTGCCGTGAGTTTATAGAGAGAGTAAGGAATGAGTAGCTTTGATGAGTAGGATATTAGAGGGTAATGTGGTTTATCTCATAAGCTTACAAGACATTAAGGATAGTATCAGAGTGTAATCATTGGGGATTTGAGGTGTTGCTTTGTGATTGGGAGAAACAGAGGTGAAGGAGTGAGGTGGCAAGTGTGGGCCAGCACGGGGGGGGGGGGGGGGGGGGGGCGATGTGTTAGGAGGTGAAGGGTTGGGTTATAAGGTAATGGTTTGATGATTCGGTTTAACATATTGCGAGTTTTGGATAATCAATCGGATCTCGTTTCTAGTAAATTTTGTCAGTCTTTGAAAGAAATCAATCCTAACAATATAGACTATAGAAACTATTTTTCTAAAAATAGTTAATGTCGGGTCCTTTCGGTATCTTGTTCTTGCTTTCGTTTGCTTATTTTTCAGTTTTTGTGATTCGAGCCTTCTAAAATTATGTTTTTACATTATCTTTAATGTTTTAACATATATTTTAAATTTTTGGGGCCATTTAATCTTATTAGTAATTTATTTATTTTCTGGCCCGCCCGAGATGATTCCACGTGATGCTTGTTACGTGGCTTTAGACTTTTTTCGACTTTACAAGATTTTGAATCTTAATAAGAAAAGATTTTATTCATATAATGTTAGTTTATTTCTAATCATGATTACATTAGCGATAAATTTTTGTCAAGTGTTACACTATACATCTCTCGAATTAAAGCCCCATGATTAATTACATTAACGCAGTCTGCCTACATCCATTCATCGTCGCGTTTTGGGCCGCAGCTACGTCGATTCCGTTCTTCATCAATTGATCTTTGTTTCTAGTAATTAAATTATGCAATGTGGTCATTTTTAACCATCAATCATTAACCCTATCATTATTTAACTGAACTAGTAACAAATTGATCGATTTAGGTTTTAGGGTTTATCTATTGATTTGGGTTTTATCAGTTATATCATAGATAAATTCGTTTTCATGTTTTAAACAACTTGACCGCTTGGCTGGATGGCTATGTGTAAGACCCCCAAATTTTCGATCGAAAGTTGACAAATTAATAAAGTTGAAGGATCAAAAATACTCTCAAGACAAGTGATGAAAAAAATTAATAAGGAAATAAAAAGAAAATAGGAAAATATAATTATAAATAAGAATGTTCAATCCCATATTAAGAAAATGGGAAAAAGAATCCATCCAACATGGAAAGATAGAAGAAAATGGAAACATTCCACATGGGTATAAATAAGAAATATAAACCCATCCCACATGGAAATGAGAAAGATTTGGAAGCTCTTTATAAGGAAAAGAGTTTCCATAATAATTTTTTTAATGCCATGCATGCACTAGTGGTCCTAGCGGAGGGTGCGAAGCACCAGATGCGCATGGGCTCGGGCAAGGACGAGGACGATGTCTATGGTGATGGCGAAGGAGAAGGGCGCAATATGGCGCTTTGCTGGCGTGCGAAGCACCCGACGTGCACGTACACGGGCTCGGGTGAGGAAGAGAACGATGGCAATGGTGACGACGAAGGCGAAAGGCGTAATGTGGCGCTTGATGGCGCACTTTGCACTTCGCTCGCATCGCCGCCAACTGCATGAGGGCTTACTTATTGTTTTTGGAAAATGAAAGATAGACCAAGATATGACAAGTTACCAAAAGACAAGGCACCAAAATTGAAAATATGAATCCAGGAACCCATTGCGATACGCGATGAGCTCAAAATAAGGCCATCGTGATATGCGATGGTCCGTTATGACTCAGACACATGTGTCGCGTCTAGGTGACACGTGGTAGATGCTAGGGCTGAGTCATCATACCACGTGTCTTACTCCAGCCATCGCGATACGCGAAGGCTTAGGGGGAAGGGTCCATCGCGTATCGCGATGAGGCCTATTTTCAGCTATAAATAGAAAGGGTCACGGCACATTCACTTCGCACCTTTTCTCTCCCTCTCTTTAAAAATTATTTTCTCTATCTAAAAGTACTCTCTTTACCTCGTAAATCGTCCCCCGACCCGATAATTATATCCTCGTAAACCGTGTCATATATCGACGATACCTCGAAGTACGTGCATACAAGTCCCGACGACCGGCACACCTGCTTTTGCATGTCGACCATCGTTTTGTGTGCCAAGCGATGAAGTTCCGCAGATTTAAGCACTAGTACGCGACATAGAGTAGAAGTGCTGCTCATACAAATCTTAGGTGTATAAACTCCGAATACCCACATAAGGTAGGGGTACAGCTTAAGTTATTATTTTATTATTAATATGGCTAAGACCCCTTGTCGGGGGTATAGCGTAGACCTTGATAGAATAAAAAGGTAATAATTAAAATAAGATTTCTTCATAATTAAGAAATGCAAATTTATATAAAACAAAGGTTATAGTTAAAATATAATTTCTTGATGATTAAAAAACATAAGCTTTCCCATACGTGAGTATATAGTTAAAATATTATTTCTTCATGATTAAGAAAAATAAGCTTTTACCTAAAAAGGGAATAGTTAAAATAGTGTTTCTTTATAAGTAAGAAACATATGAAATTGTAAACAATGGTTATAGATCAATAACGTTTCTTCTTGAAGAAGAAAGTTATATCATAGATGTTTCTTCAAAAGAAGAAACTCAGTACATGATTGGCACATAAAGAGAAAGATTTCATATCAAAATATTTTATTCAAACATAAGATCAATCAGGGTTTAAAGCTATCAAAACCAGACTAAAGGTTTGTAGCCGGATTAAGAGACAATTTGAGTATTTATATAAACCTAATTTATTATAGGTTAATCATCATTCATCCATAAAGGTTTTAAATGAGATCACCACATTATTTAGAACATACAATCACAGGAGAATACATTAAACGTTTCAAACCAGTCAAGATAAACGGGTTATTTATCTTAACAAAGTTAGTCAAATATTTTTAAGAGATTACGTGATCTCTAACAAAAAGATTTAAGGGATTACGTGATCCCTAATTTTACTAGATAGAAAATAAAAGCAACTCAGACCGAGTACACATGTGTCTGGATCCAAACATAATTTATCTAGTCTATCAATCAAGGCTACGTGGCCACAGACTAGAGATCATAACAAAAGTTCTCCAATGGGCGTCAGTTCCCGAAGAACCGTAATAGTGTATGTATGGCAGTGGCACAAATCCCCAAAATAAGAGACGTTTCTGCTGAGATTGTTCATGAAAACTATATTGTCTGTCAAAGAAAGATTTATAAAATGTTTTTAGAGTTAACGATTCACCAGCACATCACTGACGTATTTTCCCCACATTTCAGGGAAATATATAAGCGCAGGTAGTAAGGAATTATAGCCATCCATGGAGATAGATATTCGTAAGGTAGCGATGGCTCGTTTTTTATTAAAATATTACAAACATTATTTAAACAAGGTTTTTAAAGTAAACACTTGGATATTTATTATCCGAGAAGCTTTCTAAAATAAATTATTATATTATTATAAATAAAGGTTTACAAATAAATTAATGTTTCAAAATATATATTAATATCTTATTTTAAAATGAAGACTTCCGTTAAATAACCCCCAAACTTTGATATATTTACAAAGCAGGTACCAACTATTGGTCACATGCCTAGGCCCTAAGTAGGGGTGTGACAGGTTGGTATCAAAGCCATCAATCTTAGCGAATTAGGTATTTAATCATACTTAGGCTTCGATTAGAAATATGTTTATAAAATTCATTAGTATCAAAGTGAGGATATAAAAAAAATAATCATGGAATAATTAAAATGTTTACAGATAAGATATAAACAATTACGGATAAGATAGGAAAACACACTTCTATCCCTTAAAATAACCTCGTACAGATGTCCGGTCGTCAATCTAGCCAAGAATCAATTCCGCCTCGCTCTAGTAAAGGAAAAGGATATAAGGGAACCTCTCTACTCCCAATTCCTATATCTAGTGATGAAAATTCATACCAAACAACAATGGAGGAAGATTCATGAAAGGTCTATGTGGAAAACATAAAAAATGGCAACTATCACCAATGTCAATGATTTGCAAAATAATTAACAAGGATTAACAGAAATAGACCTAAGAAAATGAATTGGAGAAATTCTCATGGTCTGCTTGAACATAAGAGATGTAGTAGTTATATGACACAAAAGGTTTGACGCCTCTCAAGAACCTCATCGATTATCATCATTAAGATAATTGGAAAATGATATAGGGGAATCATCGTTTCATATGATTATCCCAGACATCAAATTCTCAAACAAAGAATAAACGACTAAATTGTGCCATTACGAGACAAACAACCTCAAGAAAGATTAGAAAGAAATCTATGCTAGTGCACGGTTTTGTCGTCTCGAGCCTTTATAATTTAACGATTGTAATTCATTATTATTATTATTATAATGTTAAGGGTATTTATGGAAAAATTTTTAGTTTTTTATGTATCGGCTAGTTCGTTAAGGATGTTTAACGAATTAGCTAATTCGTTATACGTAAGGTCCATTCGTTAAGGATGTTTAATGAATGGACTGTAATTCGTTATGTATGTTCCCATTCGTCATTGAATTTTGACGAATGGTGGCATAACGAATCATTGATTCGTTATGCTTTCTTAGATGTTTTGTAAGTTAACTAACTGGAGCCAATTCTCTACGTGATATGTAACGAATTGGTCTCCGTCGTCTATTTAAGGGTTGTTCATGCCCTCATAATTTAAGTTTTGAGTTAATTATATTGAACCTCTGTCCAAATCCTCTCTCGCTCAATTCTTCTTTAACATATTACTAATATACCTATTACAATTACTAATATATACATATATATAGTTAAGAGCATATAAAAAACTATATCCTAAGGTTATCGATCTAATCTGATTATCTATATTGATTAGATCTAAACTTTTAATACCTGTTTACAAGTGGTATCAGAGCTATTGGATGTTAGATTGCTCTTAATTAAGTGTTATTGATCAGTATTTGAAGCTTAGCGTTCAAGTTTCTGGTCCGTATAAATTTTATTGAAATTCTGTTTGAATTTTGGTTTGAATGTGTTGACTATGGATTGATTTTGGTTTGGATTGTATTCAGTACGATTTGAGGAATGTGTGAGTGATTTAGAGTGTGAATTGGTAGTGGTTTGAGTTGGTTTTGGATTGGATCTGGAGTGTACGGAACAGGGGAATGGTTTTGTGGTATTCAGTGTTTGTTTGATTGATTAATGTATACGGGATAAGTGTGGTTGAGTTCGCGGATTGTTTACGAGTATTGTGAGCTTTGATTTGGCCAATTTGGTACCGAATTGAGGTTGTATTACACGTTTTTAGGTTGGGTTTTTGTAGATATTGAATCTGGAAATTTTCCAGATTTCTGGAACTTTGTTTAAAGATTTGAAGGTTTGAAGATAGCTCTAATTCATTATAGCTAATTCGTCAACCACGTGTCTTGATTTGTTATCAGTCCTTAACAGTTTCGTGCCACATGGCGAGTTTGTTACAACTGAATAACAACTTCATTCGTTATTCACTGTAGTCACTTCGTTATCAACAGTAGCTGATTCGTGCTTACAGTAGCCACTTCATGTTCATTGATTCGTTATACTTTCATCACTGTTTCGTTATTGATTCGTTCATGTGATTCGTTACTTATTCGTCCTTGAATCGTCATCTTAATTCGTCAATGATTCGTCATTAAGTCGTTCCACTGATTTGTTAGTGATTCGTGGTGATGTGGCAGTGATTCTCTACTGATTCTTTAAATTTGATTTGTTACTGATTCGTCAGAATATTGTTCCGGATTCTTCATTCAAACCCCACTTGGTTCGTTAAGTTACTATTCTCAATTCGTTATCCGTATTTAACTCAGTTCATTAAGTTCACTGTTTCTAGTTTGTTACTAAAGTTTCAATTTTAACCCTCAAATTTGAATTTTTGTTAAATTTGAACTTTTTAATTACACTGGCTAGTTTTTATGTGTTGGCATCTCAGAACATACTTATGCATCAAATGTTACACCTCGATGCGGAAATTGGATCCCATTTAATATGCCCACGACTGATGAAATTCAGTGATTCTACAAAGTGGGAACCACGTTTTTAAGCACATCTTGATTCTATTGATCCCGATTGCTCTAGATGTCATGATGATGTCTATACTGTCCTAATGCTTTGTGATGAAACCACGGGTTTTACTCCTAAAGCTTTTACTCAGTATTCATAAGAGGAAAAGAAGGCTTTAGAAATCGAGAGTAAAGCATATTCAACTCTTACTATGGCTTTATCCGATAACATATTCCATCAAGTTGGGAGTATCAAGATATGTGCTTCATTGTTTCAGCACATTAAGATGAGAAGCATGGGTAACACTGAAGAGAGCATGAAAGTAATGTTAAACTTCCAATTCCGAAACTTTAACTTACTAAAAGGAGAAACTGTTGAGGAAATGCTTACTCGTTTTAATCACATGATAGCTGAGATGAATAAGTTAAAAATGAAACCTTCTAAATCTGAAAAGATGGATACGGTTAAAAATGCTTTTACCAAGTTCATATTCAACATTTTTGATGGTGTTGAAGGAAAATAATTATTTCAAAAAGGAAGATTTGACGGCTTCAGAATTTATGCAAATATTGAAGCTAGAGAATATAATTTTAATTTTCAAAAATCATCTAAAGAAGTTCAAGATCCATCTTTTTATGGTGGTTGTATGCCTTTAAGTAGCACTGCATCTCCGGTCACGACATTTCTCACTCAGAATGCAAATGAAGGATCAACAAAAACTTATAGTGATCCTAATGTATGATTTATGGCATTTGGATTCACTAATAACTCTTGATGGTCTGGAACTTCTGCTACAGCAAGTCAATTCTCTACACCACCTTACATGAACATGAAAGAGGCTGAACATAATTATGCTTTTCTGTGTGCTTTCATAACTTTGTATGAGAATTTAGTTGGTAGCAAATTTTCCACGAGTGAGTTAACTGATGAAGATTATGACCAAATAGATCCTGATGATCTGGAACTTATGGATCTTAAGTGGAACATGGTAATGATAGTGAGAAAAGTGAAGAAGTTCATGCTAAGAACTGGGAAAGATCTACCATCTTTGAACAAGAGAGTTGGGTTTGATAAGTTAAAAGTCAAGTGCTATAACTGTCAAGAGTTTGGCCACTTTGCCAAAGAGTGTGACAAACCAAAGAAAGAATACTATGGACCTCGAAGCCAAGATAAGAGTTTCGTAAAAAAGGGTAATGATGCTGATAAACCTTCTGGCAGTATACCTTCTGCTTTGGGATCACAAGCTCTGCTTTCTGCTGCTGATGGGACTGATTGGACCCAAAGATTTTTGTGCAACGATAATCAAGCGAACTTGGCTATGTTCGAGATGAATGAGAGCTTTCAAGATGCAAATAGAAATGAGGTATCATCTGACAATGACACTGAATCTAATTCTGATGATTCGTGTCAAATGCAGCCAACCACGTTTGCATGTATGGCCAAGATCGATGAGGTTAGTTCTTCTTCTTCATCTTCCAATAATTTATCTGCAAATGTGTCCTGTTTTGATTGTGAAACTACCAAGCCTAGGTTAGAATAGCTTAAAGAGCATAATGACCGTTTAGTGTAAGAAATTGTCTCTCAAGGATACTTATAGACAATCACTAGAATCTCAAATGAGATCTAGGGAGAAAGTTGAAGCAATGTCTATTAGTAATCATGACCTGAAAGCGGAATTGTCTGTTAAAATGACAATTAATGATAAGAAAATTTAAGAAATCTTGAAACATTGGACAAAGATAACAGAACTTGAAAATGAAGTTCTTGAGTTGAAAAGTAAATTTGGAAAGTTTAGAAATTCATCGTTTTTGCTAAATGAAATTATTGAAGTAACTGGTAATCAAATATTCTAAAATGGGTGTAGGTTTTGTTGAAGTACCACCACCATTTCATAACAATTATACTCCAAACCCATTTGCTGGAAAAGAGGAAATTGTTGTTAATGAACCTATTGTTGAAGAAAAACCTAAACTGGTAAAAACTTATCAGGTTAATGACCAATCATCAACTCAAAAACATCATGTTGAAAGTAATAAAGTTTTTGTTGAGAATGTTGAGAAAGTTATCATTGAGGATATGTTTGAACCCGAAGTGATACAAAAAGACCAGAACATTCTAAGTTCAAATCACATTCTATGTGAACCTCATGAATTTGAGGAGGCTGTGTATGGTCAAACATATCTCAAGTGAAAAAGGAAAAAACCAGTTAAAGTTAAGGCTAAGAAACCAGAAAGGCTAAAGATTTCTGTTAAGATTTCAAGAGAAACTCAAGAGGTGCCCAAGACTGAGGCATGGATTGCCTTTTTGAACTGATCATTTTTTATTAAGGTGCAGAGTTCATCCAAGACTGTTTCTGGTGAAAACTGGATCATGGATAGTGAATGCTCTCATCACATTACCGGCAACATCCAACCTCTTAACAAATGTAAAATATATACAAGGAAGGTATATAGCATTTGCGGGTAATTCTGGTGGAATGATCACTAAGGAAGGTGATGTGTCAAACGGGAGCATCATGTTTGAAAAGGTTAATTATTGTGAAAAAGTAGATAACAACTTGCTGAGGGTGTCACAAATCTGTGATTAGAAACACACAACTGTATTTAATGTTAAGGAGTGCATAATACTGAAACCGGGATACGTTATTTCCGAAGACATGGTAGTTATGTGATCTCCAAGATCAAACAATATGTATGTGTTAAACATGACTTCTAAGGTATCTACTTCTGTAGAAACGTGTTTTGTTTGTAAGGCAACAGAAGAAGACACAATTCTGTGGCACAGAAGAATGGTTCATATTTAAGTTAGGAAAATGAATTATTTAATGGAAAATGACCTGGTTGATGGTGTTTCCTTGAACACATCTGATCGCTGTGTTGCTTGTAAAAAGGGCAAAAGAAGAAGTCACACCCTTCTAAGTTAATCAATACCATTGATACTCCATTGGAACGACTTCATATGGATTTGTTTGGTCCTGTGAATCGTTCGAGTATTGCTAGTGATTGGTATTGTTTAGTTGTCACTGATGACTATTCAAGATATTCGCGGGTGCTATTTATGAGTTCAATAGATCGAACACCCATTCTGGTTCAAAATCTTATCACTAAGATCGAATCACTGTAAAAATTTAAAGTGAGGCGTATTCGAAGTGATAACGGTACGGAGTTTAAAAATAATGTATTGGATTTCTTTTGCATTCAAAAAGGAATTCATCAAGAATACAGTGCTCCTTACATACCACAACAGAATGGGGTGGCTGAAAGAGAGAACAGAACACTGATAGAAGCTGCAAGAACAATGCTCGCAGATTCTAAGATTCCTGTTCAATTCTGGAACGAGGCTGTGAATACTTCCTGATACACACTCAATCATGTTTTGACTGTGAAGAAGTTTCAAAATACGAGTTATGAACTTTTGAACAAGCGTAAGCCTAACTTAAAGTACTTGGAATCATTTGGATGTCCTTGTACTATGTTGAAGAAAGATGCGGGAAAATTTGAAGAAAAAGCGACTGAAGGCTATTTCTTAGGTTATGAATCACCTAAGAAACATGTATTTAACTTTTCCTCGGGCTTTGTAGAGGAGTGGTACCATGTTGATTGCCAAAGATATACCACACCTCCCCAAGGTAAAGGACGTGATTGGATGTTCAACTATGTGAGTTTATTTAACTCATTCACTCAAATAGTTGAACAACCAGATGAAGACTTGGTGCGTGTGTATCTAGAAGATCAATACTTACCTCCACGATCTTCTGTTTTTAATTATGATGAAGCTCCACAAGATGATCATCCTGATACATCCGATGTAATTTCTATCTCGTCAGATGATGGTCATTTTGTTAATTCCTCCTTGGCTCTATTTCCTGAAACACTTGAGATTGGTGAATCATCTCATGATGCTGAGGAGAATCTAACTAATTTATCTAACAATGTTGTTGTGACTGAAAATCCTACTCTTCGGATTCATACTTATCATCCACAAGACAACATCATTGGTGATCTTGATGTAGGTGTGCAAACACGTCATCAAGTTGCTACTTCAAATGACTCTAACATATTGTGTGCGTATGCGGATATGCATTCCTCGGGAATCATGAATCTCGAAAAATACACTTGCTTCCTATCTCAAGTAGAACCAACAAATGTTCGTATGGCACTTGAAGATCCATCTTAGGTAGAAGAGATGCAAGAAGAGTTGCAACAATTTAACCGACTGGGTGTATGGGATCTCATTGACAAACCCGTTAGAGTTAAGAAACCAATTCCTACGTAGTGGGTATTTAAATGCAAGAAGGACGATCATGGTGTGATCGTAAGAAACAATGCAAGGTTAGTGGTTCATGGCTTTCATCAGAACGAATGCATAGATTACACCAAGGTAATTGCTCCAGTTGCTCGATTGGAGGCTATAGGAATATTTTTGGCTTATGCAGCTTACAAGAATATTAAGGCTTATCAGATTGATGTAAACAGTGCATTTCTCAATGGAGAACTACATGAGGAAGTGTTTGTTTTTCAACCTTCTGGTTTTGAAGATCTAGATTATCCGGACCGAGTTTACTGATTGAACAAGGCCCTGTATGGTCTACACCAAGCCCCGAGATCTTGGTATGGCACACTTGCTGACCATCTTACTGATAATAGTTTCAAGCGAGGAACTGTGAACTGCAATTTATTTTATAAAAATATTGGTGATGATCTGCTCCTTGTCCATATATATGTCGATGACATCATATTTGGTTCAACAAATGACAAGTTATGTAAGGAATTCGAGAAGTCGATGCAAACAAAGTTTGATATGAGCTCGATGGGGGAGATGAACTTATTTTTAGGGTTGCAGGTTCATCAGTCTGACAAGGGAATCTTCATGCATCAGACGAAATATGTGAACGATATCTTGAGTCGATTCAAGATAACTGCTGGAAAAATCCCTTCAACGCCTCTTCCCGTGGGTCACAATTTGTCACCGGACGAATTGGAGGATACCGTAGATCCTACCCTTTACCGAGCGATGATTGGTTTATTAATGTATTTAACCGCTTCTCGGCCTGACATAGTGTTTGCAGTTTGTTTGTGTGCTAGGTACCAATCAAGTCCCCGAGTGACTCACCTGGCAGCAGTAAAACACAGACTTCACTATCTAAGGGTTAATCCTGATACCGGTTATGGTATCAGAAGGAAGATAGTTTTGAATTCACTGCGTTTTCCCATTCAGATTATGGAGAATGCAAAATCAACTTTAAATCGACCACAGCGGGTTGTTCATTTCTAAGAAGCCGACTTGTTTCCTGGAAATGTAAGAAACAGACAACAGTCTCCACTTCAACCGCAGAAGCAGAGTACGCGGCAGCCTCGAGTTGCTGTTCACAGGTTCTTTGGATCCTTCAACACTTGCGGGATTACAGTTTGAAGTTTCTTACTACTCCCATCTATATTGATAACTCTGCTGCTATAAGTATCACTAAAAATCCCGTGCAACACTCAAAAACTAAACATATTAAAATTCGATATTTTATATGGGATTGCTTTGAAAAGAAACTAATTGATATTGAGAAAGTGCACACTGATTTCCAAAAAGCCGATCTGTTTAAAACACGTTTTAACTTTCTGCTTGGTTTAAACGGATTAAAATCTCTTGCTGATATCCTGAAACAAGGATAATTATCTTTATTGTTCTTTTTGTTTATTTTCTTTCATTTATTTTTATATTTTGGGTTTTGGGGATGAAATAGAAAAATACAAAAATATTGTGATTTTGTTTGTATAGAGAAAATCCAAAAACATTAAAAATTTGAAAAAGACAAAAAGATTGTGATTTTTGGTTAAAAATATTTTGAAAAATCCAAAAACATTGAAAAATTTGAAAATTCAACAAGATTGTACTTTTAGTTTGTATAGAAAAAACCGAAAAGACAAAAAGAATGTGTTTTTAAGTATGTATAGAGAAAAACCAAAAATATTTTTTTATACTTTCGCTTAAAATTATGCCATTTACCTATATTTGAAGGACATATACTCGTATATGTTTGGTCCTGATATTTAATTGTAAATGTTCGGGATAGCCATTTACCTGATAATGGAAAGTAGTTGGGGCGACTATTGTGCATTTTTATTTAATTCTCTCGCTGAAAATTCTGTCATTTAAGCTTGTGGAACATGCTTGCATGATTTGGTCTTGTTATCTACTTGTAGATTTATGGGATAACCATTAATCTATAGACTGAAAGCGACTGGGGCGATTGAATATTTTTTAAGCTCCTCAAAAATTGAGTTTTGAAGCAAAAAGAGAAAATGATAGTACATTGATCATCTGGTCTCATATCCAGAAAGAAATAGGCTTAAAAGACTGAGTTCTTAATTGCATTGGTGCATTGATAGGTATTAAACCAGCCATTAGAGTAAAGTATATGATATAAACATAAAGAAACGCCAAATTGAAAGAGGTTTTAGTCTCTATCATAATCTCGGTAATGATGGCAGAAATGTAATAGCCTATCATACTCAAGCCTTATGTTTGCCTGATTACTAAAAACACATAAGATTAAATAACAAGCATTCGGGTTCTGGACACTATGAGTCTTTATGCGGCTTAATCCTATCGGTATTCATATGCATGAATATTCAAACGCTTTTTGAGCAAACCAAAGTCATTAAACTTAATCACTGCTCTACATCGTACAAACTGAATTACTGACTTGATAAAAATCTGTTGTCCATCATACATTGTTCCTTCCTTGCGTGCGTCTTAATACCAATAAGAAACGGACCCCAGGGGACATGTTGAGTCAAATATTTGACATGATATGACTTAAGGGAGATTGGAATCTTCTCAACACTCCTCCAAAAATGGCTAAGTATGGAATCCGAGCATACTTGGACTCCCGAGCAAGGTTTTACTTTCCCTAGCAAGGTATTTTGTCCTTTGGGCAAGGTTATATTCATGAAGTCTTCTTTAGTGTCAATCCGAGCAGGGTTCACCATGTCTAGCAAGGTTGCTTCCGAGTAAGCTCTTGGGTAACCAAGCTTTTGAAGCCAAGTATTTGAAAGATCTAGCAAGGTATTCTTTAATAAAACAGTTGTCCGAGCATGCTTGATGAAAGTTGATAAAGAATCATCTTAAGGACTATGTCGGGAAATGTTCAACTCCGAGCAAGCTATAGTGTTACCAGCACACTTTGCTTTTCTAATAAGTTATTCACTAACAAAGGGTTGAAAGGATCTCTGAAGAACAAGTTTGCTCGTTTGATCATATCGAGCAAAGTTTGATATGGTTAAGAAGATTGAAGTCTGCTAGGTGAGTATTTTCTTAGGAAAATATTCTAAGTAAAGTCTACTTAGACACTTCATAGGTTACCAGGTCTACTCGTTAAAGACAAAAGGCACAAAGCCTATGTCACACTCCAACCTACGGTGGAAATGTCGAGGCGAACTGATTGCTCAGCTTTTCAAAGGTGACTATCATGCAACATTTAAATGATAATATCTATTAATTTAATTAAGATTTCAAATAAATCAAATACAACAAAAACATAATCCATAAGCATACAACAATACAACTTATATCACATATGATCTTGATTAATTATTTTCTAACTTAAATTCTTCACTAAGTCTTCATCAACCTGCATTAAGTTTCTACGATGACCTGCATATGCGTATAAAATAGAATTTTGTCAACAACACATGTTGAGTGAGCAACACACCAGTTTAGATGTACAAATAGTAAATATAAAAATAAGTAGTTGCAACAAGTCATATGAGTATAACAAATTAACCAAATAAGCAAGTATAACTGAGATGTCGAGAAACACAATGGCTATAACGATTGGCGTATGATCATACTAGACTGAGATTATGTTGAACCTCTTCGAATGCGGAAGCATACAAAACAAATAAGCACATAAACAAGTAAGGTATAAGTTGTTAACACATAAGACAAAGTTGCAGTTTTTTAGTATAAGTATATATGAGAAATATATTTACGCATATGTGCCCAAAACATGGAAAAAGAAGTAAAATAGGGGAATGTGGTACTCACCTTAGCAATAAGTAAGAGATAAAAAAATGCGGTATGAATAGTAGTAAACAAGATTTACGCTCTTCGAAAGTTATCGACGAGAAATCCTAAGTAACAATAATTGCGGAAACGAATATAAATAACTATGATTTCAAAATGAATATTAAACTAGATAGACGCTCGGGATTTGAAGATCGGGTGCGTTCTTATGAAAGTTAAATATTAATAGGTTTATTATAAATTTTATTTTCAAAGTTTATCATAGATAATAAGATTTAATTATATAAAATACTTTAAAATATTTATATGAATATTTATAAAACGTTATAGTTTATATAAAGAGATCTATTCTAAATGATTATTTTAACTAAAAGTATGTTTTAATTGTATTTATATTTATATTATTAATAAAGAGTTCTTTTAAGTAAATGTTGTAAATAATAGTTAATAGATAATAAATAATTTATATAAAATAAAGCCTTTAATAAAATACTCAATAATTATATGAACTAATTAGGTATATTTTGTATTTTAATATATTAATTAACAAGATTATATATATATATATATATATATATATATATATATATATATATATATAGTTTTACAAAGGTTCAGAAAAACGACTTGTAAGTGTGCCGATTTAACAAAATATGAATTATATAATATTTACTATATGATTTAAGTGATTAAATAGATTAATATATTTATTACAAACTAAATAATACTAAAAAGAAAATAAAGACTAAAAAAATCGATGCTGAAGGGACTCGAACCCGAGCCCTCCATCCCAGAACTCAAATCATAGCCACCAGCCAACTGGTCTACATGATCAGTTGGTAACACTTCAGAAACGAAAATATATAAACAGGCTTACAAACGAACCAGTTTAACTAAGAACCCTAACAATCATAATCATGTAATACGTCAAGTTATTAGTTAATTAATGTTAGAGCTTTTGATATACTGATTAAGACGAACAGAACCATATAAAATAATTACCTTTAAGATGACAAATCGAGGGTTAATTGAGACGAATTGCAGCTGGCCAAAGAACGAGCAAGAACATGTATAGGCGGATGATGATAACCCAATTAGACCTAGGGGTTTAGTTTGCGCTGATAGTGTGTAGGTGCAGACGCGTTTAATTGAAATATATTGATTGATTTCAGGTTCTACAAGATCAATGGGGTGTCGGTCATGCTAATAAGGAAAGACAGCTCAATAACGAACGAATTAACATATTTAGGGTGTCGGTTATGCCGAAATAGGTAAGTTGATTAGTATTATGATCCAATTTCCAAATAAATCGCGAAGATTGAGGTCCAAGTAACAAAACGGGTCACGGGTTGCGAATAGGGTCGGGTAAATGGTTTCTGGGTCAATATCTTAGATATTTGCACTTTGATCCTTAGAGTTTAGAGATGTAGACAATAATAGGTTAAAGTTTAAATTGGGTTAAAATTGAATATAAATCAAAGTTGTTTTATATATATATATATATATATATATATATATATATATATAATATGATACCAATTATTAATATTAATAAAATAATATTATCTCGATTAACGCGATATTTTTCTTGGATAAATTTTCGGAATATAAAAACGTGTTGGGTAAATAAGGGATAAAAACATTAAATGGGAAAACCCGAGTTGTTACAGTCTTCCCTACTTTAGGGAATTTCATCCTGAAATTAAATGGTATTATAAAAACACAGTTAAAGTTTGTGGAAAAGATTTTTTTTTCTTTTTTTAAATAAAAATTTAATTTTTTTTTATCATAGCACAGAACTTTGAATAGTTAAAATAACGCTCCAAATGCAAATCCGATAAGGGCACTTATATATAGGATGTACTAGCGACGTGCCCACCATGTCCCTATCATTTATACATTTGTACCGTTACCCCAACTACTTTCGTTTCTATATTATGACACACAACTTTACGCTTCATGATTTCCATGCGAGGACTTCGATAATTATGTTCCGGACCATAATTATTGTTATCGTCGGATGGTCCACATGATTCGTATCATCGTGTGGGTTTACCAAATATTTGAGTAAAACATGATTTTGAGGAAACAATTTTTTTAAGGAGTTTTAATTTAGAACACTAGAAAGTCACCAGTGTATAAAATAATTTCAAAAGTTGCAGTAAAGATACAAGTATTTAAAGTTTAAGAAGGGGTAGCTTAAGGTTAATGGGTGTAAAGAAATAGGATTGACATAGGCTTCAATAAACAATCTATTTAATCAAAAGAAACTTTATTTATTATAGAAGAAGAGTCCGAATACGAAAATAAGGCCATGAAGAGGCGTTACAATACGTAATTAAGAAAAAAACAAAATAGGGTAAGATAAGATAAGGAAATCAGCAAAAATCTTCGGGGTCCTTGAGTAGTTTAAGTGACTTGAAGCACCATGAGGAGTTGCTGGAGTAGGAGCAGCTCAGGTAAATTGATTTGGCATTACCTGGAATACTGGAGCTTGAACGGTTTGCAAGAAGGTTGTTTGGTGGAAATACGTATGGTAAACTTGAGCTTGTGGTTGCGAGGTTTGGTAGTGTTGGGTTAAGTAAGGTTGACCTTGATTAATGGGAGGAGCTTGAGGGACATGGGGTTGATGGGTTTGAGTCCGGTAAGCATGGGTCGAGTAGTATGGTGTAGTCGTAGATTGGGCTTGATGAGCCTGGGTAAATTGAGGGCACGCATTACGGAGTTGATTTGGGTTTCCACAATGGTAGCAAGAACCAGTATAAGGAACACCGGGTTGAGCTAGAGGGGTAGGTTGTTGCAGAACAATTTGTGTAGTAGGCGGGACACGTTAGGTGTTAGCAAGATGGCCATAACGGTTACATTGCGTGCAACGACGGCATATGGATTTAACTGGGTGATAATGATTACAAATGGAGCATAAAAAGGAAGGACCGAGGTAAGGTTTCTTATTTGAGGATACTTGCGGGTAGGATTTGTTGCAGCAAGGTCCTTACGTTTCTTGTTGTGAGGGTGAATGGAGGTAATTGGTTTGTAGTCACCAGCAGGGGGATTAGTGGGAAAAGTTGAATCGGTTGCATTGATGTTTTGAATTTGCGTCACTATCCTAGGGATGCAGCAACTATCTCTTTGGCTATACAAGCAGCCATATGGTGGTCGTGAGAATCAAACGATTGATGTCGAGGATAATGTTGGTTTGTTGAATGAGACATTCTATAGGGACCAAAAATGAGGATTTATAAAATGAAGGATAAATTGAGGAACCATAAGAATAGTAAAATGTTTAATTATATGAAAATAATAATGTTGTCTTAATAAGTGAGGAATTGCGTCATGAGGATTAAAAGTAAAAAGATTATAAGATGAGGGGGGGGGGGGTACATTGCGTAAATAGTTATTAAATGATGCAGTCAATAAAATTAATGTGTGATGACTACATGAGGAGTTAAGTCAGTTTAAAATTTAGATTATTAAGTTTACAATAAACTAACAAATATAAATTGCGGATGTTGGCCTCCCATGAGCTTTCCTTGGCAATTTGAATGGCCCAACGAACTAACGAAAAACAACTGAGTTGGACAGCCCATGAGTGTTACTTGGCAATTCGATTGTCCCAACTAATTAAAGAATTAACAATGCTATGAAGTTAGTCGTCCCAATGAGCGTTACACGGCGTTTTAACCGACCAAACTAAATGACGAACTATCGAAATAAATATGGGTAGTCGGAGAATCTTGTGAATCACCACATTGATTACTCCAACAAAAATACGAAATCAAGTTAAGAAATGAATAGTAGGAGTGCCCATGGGTTCCATGGATTTTTCACCCAACTAACCATTTAAATAACGGAACATAATAATCGGGAAAACCGAGTTTAGCCACGAATCACCGTGAATTCGGTTAAAATTAACCTAAGGTGTCGGTCATATGGCATTTATGGGTCTCGCTCGTGTCCTTATGGTTGAGTACTGTGGTCAGGTTATCACCCAGGTAAGGAATAGCATCTTACCTTTGGTTTTTGGAACCGGTTAGCGAGTGCCCAACTCACAGTTTCTCTTCCTCTTTCATTTATCATAGGGACGTACCACATAACCTAACCTTATGGTTTACGAGTGAAAACAACATGTGGGAATTCTTAAAGAATTTCCCGAAAATGAAAGCAATCTAATTTTTGAAAAGTTTTCTTTGAATGTTGAGGCATAGCCTCAGAGTTTGTGTGTGTGTGCATAACAATAAATAATAGGTAATTATCTTAGAAAGTTGTAAACAATTTAAAATTGAACACATAAAGGAAAAAAGATAGGCACGTATAGGGTTCATAAACAAGTGTCTAAGGCAATTTCTAACGACCTATCTTAAATCTTCGGCTCTGATACCAATTTTTCACACCCCAACCTACGGCGGAAATGCAGGGGCGAACTGATTGCTCACAGTTTTTCAAAGGTTACTATCATGAAACATTTAAATGGCAATATCTATTAATTTAATTAAGTTTTCAAATAAATCAAATACAACAAATACATAATCCATAAGCATACAACAATACAACTTATATCACATATGATCTTGATTAATTATTTTCTAACATAAATTCTTCACTAAGTCTTCATCAACCTGCATTAAGTTTCTACGATAACCTGCATATGCGTATAAAATAGAATTTTGTCAACAACACATGTTGAGTGAGCAACACACCAGTTTAGATGTACAAATAGTATATATAAAAATAATTAGTTGCAACAAGTCATATGAGTATAACAAATTAACCAAATAAGCAAGTATAACTGAGACGTCGAGAAGCACAAAGGCTATAACGACTGGCGTATGATAATACTAAACTGAGATTATGTTAAACCTCTCCGAATGTAGAAGCATACAAAGCAAATAAGCACATAAACAAGTAAGGTATAAGTTGTTAACACACAAGACAAAGTTGAAGTTTTTGAGTATAAGTATATATGAGAAATATATTTAGGCATATGTCCTCAAAACGTGGAAAAAGAAGTAAAATAGGGGAATGTGGTACTCACCTTAGCAATAAGCAAGAGACAAACAAATGCGTTATGAACGGTAGTAAACAAGATTTATGCTCTTCGGAAGTTATCTACGAGAAATCCTAAGTAACAATAATTGCGGAAACGAATATAAATAACCATGATTTCAAAATGAATCTTAAACTAGATAGACGCTCGGGATTTGAAGATCGGGTGCGTTCTTATGAAAGTTAAATATTAATAGGTTTATTCTAAATTTTATTTTCAAAGTTTATCATAGATAATAAGATTTAATTATATAAAATACTTTAAAGTATTTATATGAATATTTATAAAACGTTATAGTTTATATAAAGAGATCTATTCTATATGATTATTTTAACTAAAAATATGTTTTAATTGTATTTATATTTATATTATTAATAAAGAGTTCTTTTATGTAAATGTTGTAAATAATAGTTAATAGATAATAAATAATTTATATAAAATAAAGCCTTTAATAAAATACTCAAAAATTATATAAACTAATTAGGTATATTATGTATTTTAATATATTAACTAACAAGATTATATATATATATATATGTATATATATTTATATATATATTTATAGTTTTACAAAGGTTCAGAAAAACGACTAGTTAGTGCGCCGGTTTTAACAAAATATGTATTAGTTAATATTTACTATATGATTAAAGTGATTAAATAGATTAATATATATATTATAAACTAAATAATACTAAAAAGAAAATAAAGACTAAAAAAATCGCTGCTGGAGGGACTCGAACCCGAGCCCTCCAGCCCAGGACTCAAACCACAGCCACCAGCCAATTGGTCTACATGATCAGTTGGTAACACTTCAGAAACGAAAATATATACACAGGCTTACAAACGAACCAGTTTAACTAAGAACCCCAACAATCATAATCGCGTAATCCGTCAAGTTATTGGTTAATTAACGTTAGGGCTTTTGATAAACTGATTATGATGAACAGAAGCATATAAAATAATTACCTTAAAGATGACAAATCGAGGGTTAATTGAGACGAATTGCAGCCTGCCAAAGAACGAGCAAGAACATGTATAAGCGGATGATGATAACCCAATTAGACCTAGGGGTTTAGTTGGCGCTGATAGTGTGTAGGTGCAGACGTGTTTAATTGAAATATATCGATTGTTTTCGGGTTCTACAAGAACAATGGGGTGTCGGTCATGCTAAATAAGGAATGACAGCTCAATAACGAATGAATTAACATATTTAGGGTGTCAGTTATGACGAAATAGGTAAGTTAATAAGTATTATGATCCAATTTCCAAATAAATCACGAAGATTGAGGTCCAAGTAATGAAACGGGTCACGGGTTGCGAATAGGGTCGGGTAAATGATTTCTGGGTCAATATCTTAGATATTTGTACTTTAATCCTTAGAGTTTAGAGATGTAGACAATAATAACTTAAAGTTTAAATTGGTTTAAAATTGAATATAAATCAAAGTTGTTTATATATATATATACACTGAATATGATATCAATTATTAATATTAATAAAATAATATTATCTCGATTAACGCAATATTTTTCTTGGATAAATTTTCGGAATATAAAAACCTGTCGGGTAAATAATGGATAAAAACATTAAATGGGAAAACCTGAGTTGTTACAGCGTACTCGGAGTAGACAACTGACACAAAGTCTACTCGGAAGACCTGTTTTTACATTTGGTATATTTTTGAATATGTATTTTGATTATGTACCAATCATTAGGGTTTCTAGAAGGCGGGACAACTGTCAGATGGTAGCAGGCCTATAAATAGTATAATTTAGGGCACGGCTACTACGAATTTGAGCCTTTACACTTTTCAGACCTAATCGAATATTCCTGATTTATGAATGGTACGGAAAAACATTCCTTACAAGAAACCCTAATCGATTTACATTTGTATGAAATCTTTCTATAAATGGAAATCATTTGAGTTATTGTTTGTGTTTGTTACATTTATTAGTCATTAAGCAACAATTCTGTTTGTTTCTGATTCCGCCATTTACAAACAGTTAATCTTACCAAAAATAGCAACGTCACCAACCTTCTTGTTGACACATTTATTGTGTGGGTTGTGACATTTATTGTGAGCTGAGTGATTAATACGGGACCGACAAGTGGTATCAGAGCTTTTCTGTTGCTGTTTGGGTGAAGATTTGTTGCTTATTGCTGATTATTTGAAATGAAGAATGACATAAGCTGAGTACTGTTCCATTTATTACTGACGTCAACAACTCTGTTCTTCATTCATTCTTCAAGATATGTAATTTTGGGTCTCTTTTTTTACTTGTTCTATTTAAAGTTTGAATTTTTATTCTTAGATCTTGCTCCAATTGAATCGGATACATTAGATCTAAGGAGTTTCCCAGATCTGATTGATTTTTCAAATCTAAGTTTTAATCTATTTAAGCTTTTCTCTGTTTTCTTTAAAATCATTTTATAAAATACCAAAAATATGTCTGGTTTAGAAGAGCAAGAAGTATCCACTAACAAAATTCCAAGACTGTATGGGCAGGAGAATTTCATCAAGTGGAAAGTGTTGTTCGAGGCTGCTGTGTGTTATAATGACGTGGATATATGGAACTCAATTAAAAATGGTCCATATGTTCCTGAAGGTGCAAATCCTAACTAAGCCGTTGGTGAAAGGATGAGGAAGATTGATGACAACGCTCTAGTTATGATCAAGTTGGGTCTGTCTTGGGATATTCTCACTAAAGTTGCACATTATACAACAGTCAAGGCTATGTTTGATGCAATACATGAGATGTTTGAGGGCAATGTTAAGCTGAAGAACATCAAGAAGCAAAGACTCAAGCAACAATTTGAGAGATTCAAGTACAAGGAAGGAGAAAGGCTTAAATCAGTTCTTGATAGATTTCTAGCTATTGTGAATGACCTGAGAACCACTGATTATGTCATGACTGACCTTGATTTGAACACTAAATTGTTGTCTTCAATGCCAAAGGAGTGGTATACAGCTTGCAAATTCATCCTTCAGAAACCAAATTATGAAAGACTCAAGCTAGATGATGTAATTTTCTTCCTACAAGCCGCTGAAATAGAAATGAACGATAATGAAATGATAAAGGAAGAGAAGCCCTGTTTCTAGGTGTCCAATGCTCTTATTGCACCTATGGGAAACTTGTCAACCAAAAACCTACAACAGATCCCTATCATAGAGTAACCTAATGAACATGGCGTTGACACACCAAAAGCATTTGTTGGTGGGAGTACTAGTCACCAAGGAAACCAATCAAAGTTTAATGTCCAACTTCTAGAAGACAATGATTTTGCCTCAATGGCAGGTGGACATTTACCTTATGTTGGTGGGAGCAGTGGTCAAGGGAGTGAAACACATGTTTTCAATGTTTAATGAGTCCTACAATGCATTTGTGGCCAAAAACATGATCCACACAAGTGTCATTCAAGATGACTTGGAATAGATTGTTGCTGATGATCTTGAAGACATGGATCTGAAGTGGCAAGCTGCAATGCTAGCCCTTAGAAGCAAGAGGCTATTCAACAGGACTGGAAGATCTATAGTATCTGGTCCAAATGAGAGGATTGGATTTGCCAAGAAACCAATTTCAGTATCAATAAAATCAACCAAGAAACAACAATTACAATCCCAATTTCAACAACTACCAACAGCCTCCAATGAACAATAAGCTAGTTGTGCCCCAGAAACAGAATTTTCAGAGAAACAACCAAAACCCTCAAAATTTTCCAAACAACCAGAAACAGCCAAAATCAACCCAGAAATCTAGGGAATGTAGCTTTAGCTGCACAACAAGATGGGGATTTTGATTGGAGTAACCATGCATATGATATCACCAAAGCAAATGTTGCATTAATGGCTATAGTGGAAAATGAGGCTGGAACATCCTCTTCTCAGGTACACTCAACCTCTACAACTGATTTACATGAAACAATTAATGCTTTAACTATTAAAGTAGGCAAGTTAGAGGGAGAGTGTTTCAGAAAACAAAGCATAATTAATGGGTATCAAGAAAGTGATATAATCAATGAAGAGAAGATCTGAAGCTTGGAAGATGATTGTGTGAGTAGCTATAGAGCTCAACAGAGATACATAACTGAGATAGATGGCTTAAAGAAGATGATTATTGAAGAGAAGGTGCAGAACACAAAGTTACAAGTTGAGAATGAGTTTCTAAAGAACTTGGTGTCTATAGGAAACATCTGTGATATAGTGAATAAAATAAAAGAAGAAGATAAATATAAAGTTGTTCCTCCACCATTCAAAAACAACTATTTATCCAAGGTTGACAAAGAAAAGAGAGAGGGATATCTTCAACAGTTTAGAGATGTTTTTCAAGACGTAGAAGAGTTCATTGATATGTACAAGATGGTTGAAGTGAATGAAGATGGAGAGTTTTTTGTGAAAGAGGAAGTAAAAGAAGATAAGTCAATTGGAGTACAAGTGTCTGAAGATGAATTCAGTGAAGAATATTTGAATCATGATGACCTGAAGGATACTAGTGATCAAATCTCAGATGATCAAGTCAAAGCTGTAGAAAGGGGTAGAAGACAGAAGAAAGCTGATTCAATTGACAAACTTCCTCAACTACCCAAAATGACTCCAAAGATGATCAAGAACAATGAAAGAATGAAAAGAGAACATGTGTCTTTTGACATATGTGAAAGGGCAAAAGTAAGTTACAATGCAGTTAGGCCACCAAGCAAAACTCTTTTGAAAAGGTTGAGTCAGAATAGCAAGAAAAGGGTTACTGAAATAGTTGAGAGTGACAATTTCATTCCAGTATACCTTGTTTTCTCTAGCCATGAAGTGCTTGACATTGGAGAAGTTGAAACCATGGAGGAGTATAAGAAAAGACAGTCAAGACACAAGAGAAACCTGGATGAAGAGCTATTGAGTTTGAAGAAAATCATCTTTGTGAACAACAAGATTGAAAGACAAGATATCAAGATAGAAGAATTTGTTCCTTTTTCAATTTACTTTGATGGATTGAAGACTCAGAAATCACTTGGTATTAAACCACCTAGACCAAGTGAGAGATTCAAGAAGAGAAGTGATCATGAAAGATTCAAGGGAAAGGTACGGTGCAAAAAATGTGATGAATATGGTCACCATACTGATTCTTGCAATGAAAGGCTCAACTTCAAACCTTTTCATGTTCCCAATGAAACAATGTTTGGTCAAAACTTTGAACTTTACAAACAGAAGTATGATGAATACTTGGGAAAAGGAAAGGTGTGTGGAAAGGAGACTGTGAGCAAAACTGATCAAAAGGCTGAAAACAGTATTAATAAGGAAGGGAAAGCTCAAGGGAAATCAAAGAAAAACATGGCTGAATAAGTCAGAAGAAGCAGATCTCCCAAGAAATCTGAAACTGCTGTCAAAAAGAATTTTCAACCTTTGAGAATTATTCCCAATCATGACTCAAAATCAGTTAAGTCTGATGATTCTCATGGATCACCAAGTAATGAAAAGAAGGGAAAGAAGCATGTTTTTTCAAGAAGGAAACCAACTGAATTAACTGGTGATAAAAAATTTCTTTTGAAGCATGGGTATGAACCTCATGGATTTTTGTGGAAACCTAGAGGTGAAGTTCAAGTGGAGAAAAGTGTTGATGTAAGAGATCATTCCATTACAAAGGACTATGTGGTGGATGATTGCCATAGCACAACTTCATTTGTGAAAACTCCAAGAGAATGTGGTTACGAAATAGATAATTAAGATAATATTGAAATTACTCATGAAGATCCTAAGCCCATTACACTCACACCCTATGCTGCTACTGACAATGAATCTGATGATTTGCAAGTTGAGATAGCTTGCACTTCATCACTCAACTAATCAATATCTTTGATTAGTGCAGGAACCATCCACTCCACTGAATGAAGTATGGTATATGGATAGTGGGTGTTCCAGGCACATGACCTATGACAAGAGGTCACTTGTCAACTATGAAGAGAAGTTTTAGGGTCCAGTAGCCTTTGGAAGTGATGAGAATGGTGGTAAATTTGTTGGAAAGGGTATCTTGACAAATGGAAAAGTCACATGTGACAATGTCTTCTATGTAGAAGGATTACAGTACAACCTTTTAAGCATATCCAAGATGTGTGATAAAGGGTGTAAAGTTGGGTTTGATGATTCTCACTGTTTCATCCTCAAACCTGACTTTGTAATCCCTCCTGACATGATCATGATGATGGCCCCAAGGAATGGCAATTTGTATGAACTAAAAATGAAGGATGCTATTTCAAGGTGAGGTACCTGTTTTGTTTCCAAAGCCACTAAAAATGAGTAAAAACTGTGGCATAGGAAATTGTGTCATGTGAATCTGAAGAACATGAACAAACTTGTGAAGGGTGAGCATATGATTGGCCTACCTACAAGAGAGTTAAAATTGGATGATAACCGTGTCTCATGCCAAATGGGCAAGCAGCACAAGTCTTCTTATAAGACAAAACTCATTAACTCAATTGATCAAGTGCTTGAAATGCTTCACATGGATCTATTTGGTCCTATGAGTATCCCAAGCATAGGCAAGAAAAGATACTGTCTTGTGATCATTTATGATTTCTCAAGATATACTTGGGTTTATTTCCTAAGTACAAAGGATGAGACTGCAGAGTTGTTAGTGCACGGTTTTGCGTCTAGAGTCTTTGTAATTATCATTAATGTTTATTTGATTATTTTAATGTAATATTTAATGTTTATTTATCTAATTCGTTATGTTTAGTCTAGTTCGCTAGGAATGTTAGCGAACTAAGACTAGTTCGTTAGGGTTAAGTCTAGTTCGCTATGGATGTTAGCGAACTAGGACTTTATAATGTATTCCCTCCTGATTCGTTAGGGGATGTTAACGAATCAGGGGGTGGCTCGTTAAGTTAATTTAGTTAACGAAGGGGATGCTGGTTCGCTAGGGGATGTTAGCGAACCAGATCGTCTTCTATAAATAGTGAACCACTGTTCACTTGTAAAATGTTGAAGTTTTGAGAGAATTAACATTATTCAAAAAGTTTTTAAAGTATTCTCTCTCTCTCAAGCTTCACGTTAATCTTATTGATAATATATACTACATATTAATAACAATCGAGCTAAGGTATTAAAGAGTTAGATCCGTATAATTAATTTTAACATATAGATCTGGATTAGATCTAAGGTATTGATTAGAACGAGTGATAACACATGGGATCAAACAAGTGGTATCAGAGCTTTCGGGGCTCAATTCGCTTGGTTTGATTGTTATTTTTATAGTTTTGTGTTTATTTTCTGTTTGGTTTGATTTTGAATCAATTTGAGTTGATTTGGATTGAATCTGGATGGATTAGAGTGATTTTGGTTTAGTTAAGGTATTATTGATGTTCAATTGAGTGGAATTGGATTGTGAATTGGATTTGTGATGTTTATTGTGTTTTCGGTTTGAGTCCGTAAACAGGGGTTTGATTTTGATTAAAATTGGTTCGTATAGTGTGATAATCGGTTACGAGATGTGTTGAGTTGAAATCGCGTTGTGATTACAAAGAGTTTGGTATATTATTTGTTAAGATTGGTTAAGAATTGAGTGAGTATTACGGATCTGGAATTGATAAGTTTCTGGGTTTGAATTTCATATTTCTGGAAAATTGTTCTTGAATGTTTGAAGATTTGAAGATGAATGCAATTCGCTATAAAGTTTCAGGCGATTCGCTATGTCTTTAATTTGATTCGCTATCAATTCTTGCCATTCGCTAATCAGTTCGCTAACTGATTCGTGTGGGTTATTAATTCGTGTTATCTAGTTCGTTAACTAGATAACTGATTCGTTTGACACGTGTTTGTCTTGGAATTTGTGCTCTAACAACTTTTTGCCACGTGGCAGAAAGGAATCAAGTTTGTTACAAACGGTTGTAACAACCTGATTCGTTATAGTATAATTCCCTATAGTGTTGATTCGTTATCAACTGTAGCTGATTCGTTATCTTAATTCGCTAAGCACTCCTTTGCAATTCGTTAAGTTGACTTGGTCTATTCGTGTGATCAATTCGTTAAGTTGACTTGGTCAATTCGTGTGATCAATTCGTTAAGTTGACTTGGTCAATTCGTGTGATCAATTCGTTAAGTTGACCTGGTCAATTCGTGTGATCAATTCGTTAAGTTGACTTGGTCAATTCGTTTGGTCAATTCGTTAAGTTGATTTGTGATTCGTTAAACCTTCCTCACATTCGTTATATGTTTCGCCATTTGGGTGATTCGTTAACTTTATTTATGATTCGTTAAGTTGACTCGCTAGGTTGACTTTTGATTCGCTAACACAATCGCCTGATTCATTAAGACTCAATTAGCTACAATGTTCACAGTTCGCTATTACTGTTCACTGATTCGTTAAGATATTTTATTATTTGATTAATTTTCAAAGATGGCTGGTATGTATGCATTGGCGTCTCAAAATATGTTGATGCAACAAATGTTGCAACTTGATACTGAGATAGGTTCACATTCTAAATGTCCAAGATTGATGAAGTTCAGTGACTTTGCCAAATGGGAACCTCGGTTTCGTGCACATTTGGGATATGTTCATCCTGACTGTTCATATTGTCTTGATGAGGTTTATGTTGCACCAATGATTGGTGATGATACTATTGGATATACTCCTAAAGCTGTCTCTCAATACTCACAAGAAGAGAAGAAAGCTTTAGAAATCGAGATAAAAGCATATTCTACATTGACTATGGCTTTACCAGAGAATATTTTTCATCAAGTTGGAAGTATCAAGAGATGTGCATCTTTGTTTCAACATCTACGTATGAGAAGCATGGGAAACACAGCTGAGAGTAAAAAAGTGATGCTCAAGTTTCAATTTCGAAACTTTAATCTATTGAAAGGAGAAACAGTTGAAGAGATGACTACAAGATTTAATCACTTAATTGCTGAAATGGATAAAATGAAAATGGAAATTTCTGAAGGAGATAAAATTGACACTATCAAGAGTGTGCTTCCTAGTTCATATTCAACATTTCTCATGGTTTTGAAAGAGAATGATTATTTTCTGAATGAAGATTTGACAGCACTTGAATTTCTACAAAAGATCGAAGCTAGAGAATATGATCTTAAGTGTCAAAAATCTTCCAAAGAAAATCAAGATCCAGCTTTCTATGGTGGAAGTATGCCTCTCAGTTCAACAATCTCACCTATCACTGCTTTTCTTACTCATGCCGCAAGTGAAAAAGAATCTGCTATATTTAATGATCCAAAAGTTTGTTTCTACTCTGCTGGTAATTCAGGTGGTTCTGGAAGTTCTACTAGTACTAATCCATTTGCTACACCACCTAGTGTGAATATGAAGGAAGCTGAGCAAAACTTTGCTTTTCTGACGGCATTTATGTCTTCATATGAAAACTTGGTGAGTAGTAAAATTGCCACAAGTGAGTTAACTGATGAGGATTATGATCAGATAGATCCGGATGATCTAGAGATCATGGATTTGAAATGGAATATGGCCATGATCGTTCGTAAAGTTAAAAGATTCATGTAGAGAACTGGAAAAGATCTTCCAGCGTTAAACAAGAAGTTTGGTTTTGACAAATTAAAGGTGAAGTGTTATAATTGTCAAGAATTCGGGCATTTCGCAAAGGAATGTGACAAACCAAGAAAAGAATACACTGGACCTCGTGGTCAAAGTCAAAATGCTTCTTCACCATGGGGAAGTGATGCTGAAAAGAAACCATCTTCTTCAACAACACAAGAAATGTTAGCAGACGGGACTGATTGGTCACAACAGCTACTATGCAATGATGTTCAAGCAAATTTAGCTATGTTTGGGTTACATGAAGATTGTCAAGATACTACTGGTAGTGTGGTATCTTCAGAGAATTATTCTAGATCTGATTCTGACGACTCCTGTGACAAGCCTTCTGAATCAATGTTTGCTTGCATGACTAAGATCAATGAGGTTAGTAATTCTATTTCTTCTACTTCATTTGTTAAAGCATCATGTGTTGACTGTGAATCTAACAACTCTAAGTTAGAAGCTTTGAAAAATCAAAATGATAATCTTATAAGAGAAATTGCTTCTCTTAAGGACAGTTATCGACAATCTCTTGAGAAAAGATTGAAGCATTGTCGACAAGTAATCATGATCTCAAAGCCGAGTTATCTGTGAAAATGACCATTAATGACCAAAAGTTTCAGGAAATCTTGAAACATCGTTCTAAGATAACTGAGCTTGAGAATGAGGTTCTTGAGTTGAAGAACAAGTTGGGTAAATTTCGAAATTCCACATTTTTATTGAATGAAATTATTGAAGTTTCTGGAAAACAAAAGGATTTTAAGAAAGGTATTGGTTTTGTTGAAATTCCACCACCTTTTCATAATGATTATAAAATTAATCCTTTTGCAAGAAAAGAAGAGGATTTGATTCAGAAGGAATCTGTGATTTCTGAAAAAGCTAAAATGATTAAACCTGAAATTGTTAAACCCCAAGTTGCTCCTCAAAAATCTCATGTCCAAAGCAAAAAGGTGTTTGTTGAACACAATGACGAGGTCATTATCGAGGATGTGTTTGAACCAGAGATTATCCACAAGAATAAGAACATTCCCAGTTCTAATCATATTCTGTGCGAACCTCACGAATTTGAGGAAGCAGTGTATGGTTCACACAAACCTCAAGAGACAAAGGAAAATTCAAAGAAAGTGAACTCTATGAAGGCAAAGAAGTCAGTTAAACCGAAAATTTCTGATGAGGATTTAATGCATTTTATTAATCCTTCTAATTCTAAGCCATCTGCTGCTAGAGTTTTTAAGTTAAAAGGAATGGACACAATGTTCACTGAAAAAGACATTCCAATAAGTATTATCAAACCTGAACTTATTGAGAGTGTTTTTGTCAATGAAACTTCAAAAATTCAAGAACTTGAACGTGTGTATGCTCAAACAAAAACATCAGTTCAGTCTGATCTATTGACTAAGGCAAAACAATTTTTAAAACAAGCTAAGAAGATTAACTTTGTTAAGTCAACTGGAACAGATACACTAAAAAGTTTTTCAAACAGTTCTAATTTTGATTTTTATCTAAAGAAGAAATCTGAATTATCTGATGAGTTTGCTAAGAGCATGACTAAAAATGTGAGTCATCATCAATCATCTACATCATTTATTCCAATTTCTTCTAAACATCATCATATAGACATGCGAACTTGTTTTTTATGCGGTCAACAAGGTCATGTTGTGAGAAATTGTAATCAACAGAACTATCAGAATCTTCATCCTTTTATCAAGGAGAAATCTAAGCCAATTCTAGCGGTTAAGGAGATTCTGAAACGACCAGTGTCGTATGCTGTTGATACTCATATTTTGTTCTCTGATGTGAATCCTCGAAAGATGTTTCATATCAATGAGACACACCGTCAAGTGAAACCAAAATTCATTCCAACTGAACCTATATGTCAAAACAGGAATTCAAACATTGTTCAAGCAGCGTACTTAAGACGAAAGTCTAAGAAGCCTGTTACTTATTAACAAGTGGTTGAACAACAATTGAAAACTGTTAAAGTTAATGATCAAAGAGAAAACCAAAAGGTGCCCAAGACTGAGGCCTGGGCTGCCTTTTTGAACTAATCACTTTTGTTTATGTGTAGGGTTCATCCAAGATCATTTCTGGTGAAAACTGGATCATGGATAGCGGATGTTCTCGTCATATCACCAGAAATCTCGACCTATTGACCAATGTAAGAAATATTCAAGGAGGTTATTGTCACACCCTCAAAATCCACTAACGGAGTTTTACCGTCGGAGGGTGTGAACTAACAGGATCGGATTCATTAGTTATAATCAAACCATAAAACAAAGTTTCAAAACCATGAAAACGTTTACGAGTAATTAAATGCGGAAGCGTAAAAACCATAGAAACCAATGTTGCGTCACGCAGGACGACTTAAAATCCAATGATAACAGTTTAAAATAAGTTTGCATTATTAAAAGTGTTTCAAGCAATGCATAATCCTAAACCGCGCGCCCGCCTCGGCACCTGAGAATAACATACTAAAAGTGTCAACACAAGGTTGGTGAGTTCACAAGTTTATATAAAATAAAGCGTTTAGCGTTTGCGTTCAGCGTTTTGCGTGAAGCGTTTTGCGTTACAGCGTTTTGCGTTACCAGATAGTGTTATGTCAATTATATATCTATAGGTAGCTAGCCTATAAAACAAGTATCACTAAGTGTTCGACACCGAAGCTGATTATTTATCATTTGCCTTGCCACCAGGTCTATCCCGACCATGGTATGTGTTTAGCCAAGATTACACCCACTCGACCTCCAGTCGAGTTTAGCGTTGGGTGGGGTTTGTCAAACCCAGTAGTACTACTCAACAATGACTCGCTATTATCCAATATTAAACGGTTCGATGTGAATGAAGGACTTTAGTTATTGCGTTTGCCACTTAGTCTTTACAAGCGATATATAATCTATATTAACAAAATCTTAAATGCGTTTTCGGAGTATGTTATCTCCCCCAATTGAAAAGCGTTTGAAAACAGTTTAAAAAGGGGAAAGCGAAACTCACTGTTTGCGAAGTATTCCCAAAATAATTCACCAAGCTGCGCGTCACAGAAAAACTCTCTCTAGCGTTCTAAGACAACAAAGAGTTTTTTCTAAGTGTCGGAAATTTATCGAGTCTCTAGACTCGGCACATAATACCTATGCACACAACATGTTTCGTGTTTACTCTTGTGAATCGTGTGTGACTTGAACAAGTGTATTTGTGATACGTTACATGTGTGAGCAATTATTTACGTATCATGTATTTATAATGTACATCACTAGCAATTACTCCCCGTAAGGGCAATTTGGTCAAAACATAACAATTATATAGCAAGTATCATGTTTCATGCATTTTCACAAAATTCAGCAGCTAGTTTCACCGATACAGAAATTCTACTTGAAAGATTGTACTATTCCACCGATCATAGCATCTCAATTAATTTACCAAAAATCATCACAAAAGCATATATGTGTTAGGTTTCCAGAACAAATTTTATTTTATTTTTATTCCACATGGATTTCTCATAATGATCAAAACATTACAGCAAACTCATAACAGTCAAATTCATGCGCAACAGAATGTTATTTGAAATTCCCGTTAAACAAAAAATCTAATAAATGCAAGACCACTTGGGTTAGGTTCCTAACTCAATAAGTCAACTTCCAGAAATGGAACCAACCCAATTGGTCTCGTATTTCATGAGATTTAATATTTACAAAACAACCTAACAGCAGGTCTAACAACTCAGCTTTGCACAACGTTTTTGTAAAATCATAAAAGTTAACTTTTACACGTCCAAAAATTTCAAATTTATATTCTTTAGAAGCTAGACTCAACCTAGTTTACTGTAGTATCAATAATCTCAACCAATTTTCACATTTACACCCCGTTACAGTCAATTAAACATCAATAACACAATCTGTCCAGAAACTGTTTGCATCCAAACTCAACATATTAACTATCTATGAACCATAATTCATTCATATAACACTCTAGACTCCATAATCACTATCTATGCACATCAATTACACATTACGTACATGATTAGGGTTTTTGTTTGAACTCAAATCAAAGACACAACAATTAACATGTAGCAATATCAATTCTAGTTATCAATTCATCATCAATACATCATCAAATCAAACAAGCTCATATGAACACAGTAACATGTAAAAATCGGAATCTAGGGTTTGTAATTAACCCAATAAAAGTCAAGATTAAGTATAAAGGATGCATAGGATAGTCGTTTATACCTTCCTAGCACCTTAATCTTCAATCAAAAGCTTGAAATTGATTGTATGTATGTGTGTGTATGTCGACGGCAGCCAAGGGAGCCAAGGGAGGGGGGGGGGGGGGGGGGGGCGATCGGATTGTGTGGGGAGGAGGAACGAGTTAGGGTTAACATATTATAAATAATAATATGTTACACCTTGGCCCCTCCACTTCTTAGTATTACTTATCTAGCTTAAACCAACTTGTTTACATCTTGAGTTAGTGTTTTAACCAATATTATCACATAACACATAAGTCTAACACCTAATTATCACATAATTATTGTTTTGACGTTTTTCGTTTATTCACCAATCGTTTGCGTCAACTCGTTTGCGTTTCGGTGCAATTCCCGAAAGACTACACATGTAGTAAGTGTTAAGCGTCATTTAATCCCTAGTTTAAATGTAATGAGGTGTGCGTTATAGATTCAGTGATCTTAAGTTTGAATTGACGGAGTTGAGTTAACGGAGTTAACCTAAAATTGACGATTGTCACATCATTCCCATGTTAAAGAATTTTCTTCCCGAAAATTTGAGTCAAGTCGTGATGAGTGTCTGAAAAAGTAAGAAAAATTTTCAGTTTGTCATATCATCCCCTAGTAGAAAGAAATTTCGTCCTGAAATTTAATTCATACCTCCGGTGATTTCTGACGGTTTGCCGGGTTTCGCGGTTTTCTGTGTTTGGTCAGCCCTTCAAAAAGGTGAGGATACTTTTTCATCATTTGATCCCCGCGTTCCCACGTGAACTCCGGTCCACGTCTCGAGTTCCAACGAACCTTAACGATTGGAATTTTGCTGTGCTTGAGCGTTTTGGTTTCCCAATCCAAAACCTCGACTGGTTCTTCAATGAAACGTAACTGTTCATCAACTTGCAGTTCCTCCAAAGGGACTACTTGGGTTTCATCAGATAGGCATTTCTTCAAATTGGATACGTGGAATACATTGTGTACGCCACTGAGTTCCATTGGTAGGTCCAGTCGGTACGCCACCGGACCAATGCGCTCAGTTATTCGATAGGGTTCAACATATCGTGGGTTGAGTTTGTTTCGCTTTCCAAAGCGAACCACACCTTTCCAAGGTGAGACTTTGAGTAACACTCGATTGTTCACTTGAAATTCGAGAGGTTTTCGGCGCTTGTCGGCGTAACTCTTTTGGCGATCTCGTGCTGCTGCCATGCGATTTCGGATTTGAACGATCTTTTCAGAATTTTCGAGTACCAGTTCTGGACCAGTGATTTGGCTGTCACCCACCTCTGCCCAGCAGAGTGGTTATCGACACTTCCGTCCGTACAGCGCTTCAAACGGTGCTGCTTTAATACTTGCGTGGTAGCTGTTATTATACGAAAACTCTACCAAAGGTAAGTGAGGTTCCCAACTTTTTCCGAAATCCAATTCACATGCACGCAACATGTCCTCTAAGGTCTGAATAGTTCGTTCACTTTGCCCATCCGTCTGAGGATGGTATGCTGTGCTCATATCAAGACGGGTGCCTAGTGCGCTTTGTCGCAACTTCCAAAAGTGCGAAGTGAAACGGGAATCTCGATCAGAAATGATTGAGACAGGCACTCCGTGCCTAGACACCACTTCTTTCATGTAAACGCGAGTCAATCTTTCCATTTTATCCGATTCCTTAATCGCTAAGAAGTGTGCAGACTTAGTCAACCGGTCAACGACCACCCAGATGGTATCGCATCCCGTCGGTGTCTTAGGTAAACCCGTGATAAAATCCATTGAGATGTGTTCCCATTTCCACATTGGGAGTTCCGGTTGTGGCAGTAGACCAGATGGTTTCTGGTATTCTATTTTGACTCTGGCACAAGTCAAGCACTTGCTCAGGTAGGTGGCAATGTCGGCTTTCATGTTCAGCCACCAGTAAAGTGCCTTTAAATCATGATACATTTTATCTGAGCCAGGGTGGATAGAATATCTGGACTTGTGTGCTTCGTCCATTACCAGATTTCTCAACTCTCCGAACCGTGGAACCCAAATCCGGTTCTCAAAATATCGGACCCCGTCCGATCTGGTTTCAAGTTGCTTGTTCATGGCCCGCATGAGTTCTAATGGAAGATTATCATCTTTCAAAGCTTCGAGCTGCGCATCGCGAATCTGGTCGGGTAAGTTTGCATGAATCATGAGTTGCAATGCTCGCACTCGCCTGGGTTTATCTGTTTCTTTTCTACTGAGGGCGTCGGCCACTACATTGGCCTAGCCAGGGTGGTACTTGATGGCACAATCATAATCCTTGCGCGTCACCCCAATTGTACTTAGTGCCTTTGTGAGTCAAAGCGGTGAGGGGTTGAGCAATCTTTGAAAATCCCTCGATGAAACGTCGGTAGTAGCCAGCCAGTCCTAGGAATTGCCGCACCTCAGTCGGAGTCTTAGGTGCTTCCCAGTTTTTGATGGCCTTTACCTTACCGGGATCGACATGGATACCATTCTCGTTGATCACATGTCCTAAAAAGTGAACCTCGCGAAGCCAAAACTCATATTTCGAGAGTTTAGCATACAGTTGTTCCTTCTTCAATAATTCCAGATTTACCCTTAAGTGTTCTCCATGGTCAGCTTCGTCCTTGGAGTAGACGAGAATATCATCAATGAAAACAATCACAAACTTGTCGAGGTACGCCTTGCATACTCGATTCATGAGATCCATAAATACGGCTGGTGCGTTGGTTAGGCCAAAAGGCATAACCGAAAACTCGTAGTGACCATACCGTGTTCTGAAAGCCGTCTTTGAGATATCTTCTTCGCGCACTCTTAGTTGGTGGTAACCAGATCGCAGATCGATCTTCGAGTAATAACTCGATCCTTGAAGCTGGTCAAACAAATCATCAATTCGGGGTAAAGGATAACGGTTCTTGACCGTCACCTTGTTCAACTCCCGGTAGTCGATGCACATGCGGAAAGTCCCGTCTTTCTTTCGGACAAATAAGACAGGGGCTCCCCATGGTGATGAGCTAGGTCGGATAAAACCTTTATCCAATAAATCCTGCAACTGAGTGGACAACTCCTGAAGCTCCGCCGGTGCGAGCCGATACGGGGCTCGTGCTATGGGTGCTGCACCGGGTGTCAACTCGATTTGGAATTCGACTTGTCGTATAGGAGGGAGTCCAGGCAAATCCTCAGGGAAAACTTCCGGAAAATCCCGCACAATCGGTATATCTTCAATTCGCTTCTCCTCCGCGGGTTTCTCAACAATCTGCGCCAAAATTGCCGGATGACCCTTTCGTAGGTACTTCTGCGCCTTCATGAGGGTAATGACGCTGGTGGTCATGCCGCTTATCTCACCTTGGATCGAAATGATCTCGCCTGAAGGGGTAGTGATGTGGACTATCTTGTCGTGACATATAATCTCCGCTCGGTTCTCGGATAACCAGTCCATGCCGACCACGACATCGAAACTACTAAGCGAAAAAGGAATAAGGTCAATATCGAAAACATGACCTGACAGTTTTAACTTACATCCCGCAAGTACATGAGTCGTTACTATAGTCTTACCGTCAGCTAATTCAACATGAAACTTAGCATCTAACGGAGTTGGAGTTAAGTCTAATAGTTGACTAAAGGCTTTCGACACAAAACTCCTATCAGCTCCAGTGTCAAACAATACGGAAGCAAAACAATCGGTCACAGGGAACTTACCAGTCACCACGTACGGATCATTGCGGGCTTGACCCGACCCAATAACAAAAGCTCTTCCTTTACCATTGTTTCCACCACAACTTCCACTTCCATTACCTCCATTGTTGTCATTCTGTTTCAGCTTGGGACAATCTTTCCTGAAATGACCTTCCTGCCCACATTCGAAACATCCCTTCTTCGTCATAGGTGGTTTAGGAGCACCCTTTGCCGCAAGGTCTCCTCTACATTCCTTTGCCTGGTGACCCATCTTTCCGCATCTCTGACACTTGACACGGTCACACGGCCAGCATGATGGTAGTTGCACCTATTGCACTTCGGATATTTCCCTGCATATCCGCCCGAACCCTACCCTCTACCGTTGTTATTGTTGTTGTGACTCTGATTGTTGAAGCTCCGAGTGAATTCGGGCTTACGGTAGTGTTGTTGCTGTGGGAGGTTCGAGGATGAGGATCTGGTGTTGTCAAACTTTCTCTTTCCGCTGCTCGGGTTGCTGTTGCTGTTGTTGTCAATACTCGGGTTGTCACGGGCTTTAGCGGTTGAACCCCTAGGTGGTAACGCACCTTGGGTCACAGCTTGATCCGTCAGTTTGTGAGCTAAACCGATCGCTTGTTGAATCATGGCTGGTCTGGAAGACGTCACTATGCCCTGAATTTGCGGTGCTAACCCATCAATATACATTTCAATCCTCTTACTCGGTGGATCTACCATCCACGGACACATCACCGCTAACTCGTGAGAACGGGTAGTGTAAGCTTCGATTTCTAAGCCCACCATCTTCAATGACCGAATTTCTGACTCTAACTTTGCAATCTCTTCTCTCGGACAGTACTCTTCTCGCATCATGTTTTTGAACTCCTCCCAGTTCATCGTGTTAGCCAGTTCCAATCCAAGGATCTGCACGTTTGAATTCCACCAAGTGAGGGCAGAATCTTCAATTGTTCCAGCAGCGAATTTGACCCTACTGGCAGGGGGACAATTACACATCTCAAACGCCGATTCGGCCTTCTCAGCCCAACGCAGGAAGCCTATAGCTCCCTCAGTGCCCTTAAACGTACTGGGCTTGCAGTCAAGGTAATTCTTGAAGGTACACGTTCCAATTGGACCTCCAGCTTGGTTCTGAACATGTGCGGCTAAAGCGGCCGGCGCATGGTCGTTTAGTAGAGTTTGGAGTTCAGCTGCAGTCAAGTTGATGTTACCACGTCCGTGTCCAGCGTTTCTTCCAGCCATTTCCTAGAATCACAGTATAAAATGTTAAACATGAATTTTTCTTTCATATACAACACACCATACATGTAATAAAAGATAGGTAAGAAAGAAATAAGAAACAACATCACATCACAACCATATATTAATCTAATTAATAATTCATGATTAAAACCATTGTATTCGCTACAAAGTATTTCCAATCAATCCTTAAAATCATAGAAAATAATAGTTCGGATGGAGACAACCCCTCCATCTAGGTGTTATCATCACTAGATGTCATCATCTGAGGACACCTCTGAGTGTGCCTCCTCCTCAGCCGGTTCTTCCTCCGGTTCTTCTTCAGGTTCCTCATCGGGATCTTCCTCGGGGTCCTCCTCAGGCTCCTCTTCGGGATCTGCCTCAGGCTCGGCCTCAGGCTCTGCCTCAGGTTCGGCTGCGTTCTGAGCAATTTGCATTTGTAAGACATCGCAACGCTCTAAAGCTATCTCGGTTCGGGTTCTTGCTACTTGGAGTTGCTCTTGCAAGTCTATCATCTCGGCTTGCATCTTTCTCATAATCTTCATCTGTTGATCACTAGCCTCTTGCATTTCCTTCATTGCCACTGTCATGCGGGCAATTTCCTCCTTAGTCTCGGTTCCGTCTTTTAACAATCCAAAAACGTTAGTTCTCGTATAGCGCATGTAACCCACGTCACGCTCCAAACAAGAAACGACAGCTGCGAGAACTCGCTCTACAGGTTCGGTTATGGGTGGTAGGGTGTTGGGATAAGCAGGGTGGCTCGGGTGAGGTAACGGGGGAACTTGTTCGCGATAGACCATACGTCTGATCATATCAGGGTACCAATACCAGCTAACTTCGTTTTCGTACATGCCTCCGGATAAGCGGTACCTCTTCGGTGCGGGAGCTTCGAGTTCCGGGACTACACGGGGTGGCGATGCGGTAGGTAACTGCGGTTCCTTCTCGTGAGCATGAGTCATCGGATCGGATGATGATGATGATGGCGGCGTCGACATTCCTACAGGTAAGCCGTGTATGCGCGCGCGTATGAGTGAAAGAGGTAAAGAGATAAGATAACAAAGACTACAAAAATCTATGCAGTGCGTATCATTATAACTAATGGGTCGTCGTGGTTATAGTCTAGTATGCATGCAGCTTCTAGTTCGCTATAACCAATGTCTCTGATACCAATCTGTCACACCCTCAAAATCCATTAACGGAGTTTTACCGTCGGAGGGTGTGAACTAACATGATCGGATTCATTAGTTATAATCAAACCATAAAACAAAGTTTCCAAACCATGAAAACGTTTACGAGTAATTAAATGCGGAAGCGTAAAAACCATAGAAACCAATGTTGCGTCACGCAGGACAACTTAAAACCCAATGATAACAGTTTAAAATATGTTTGCATTATTAAAAGTGTTTCAAGCAATGCATAATCCTAAACCGCGCGCCCGCCTCGGCTACCTGAGAATAACATACTAGTGTCAACACAAGGTTGGTGAGTTCACAAGTTTATATAAAACAAAGCGTTTAGCGTTTGCGTTCAGCGTTTTGCGTTACAGCGTTTTGCGTTACCAGATAGTGTTATGTCAATTATATATCTATAGGTAGCTAGCCTATAAAACAAGTATCACTAAGCGTTCGACATCGAAGCTGACTGTTTATCATTTGCCTTGCCACCAGGTCTATCCCGACCATGGTATGTGTTTAGCCAAGATTACACCCACTCGACCTCCAGTCGAGTTTAGCGTTGGGTGGGGTTTGTCAAACCCAGTAGTACTACTCAACAATGACTCGCTATTATCCAATATTAAACGGTTCGATGTGAATGAAGGACTTTAGTTATTGCGTTTGCCACTTAGTCTTTACAAGTGATATATAATATATATTAACAAAATCTTAAATGCGTTTTCGGAGTATGTTATCTCCCCCAATTGAAAAGCGTTTGAAAACAGTTTAAAAAGGGGAAAGCGAAACTCACTGTTTGCGAAGTATTCCCAAAATAATTCACCAAGCTGCGCATCACAGAAAAACTCTCTCTAGCGTTCTAAAACAACAAAGAGTTTTTTCTAAGTGTCGGAAATTTATCGAGTCTCTAGACCCGGAACATAATACCTATGCACACAACATGTTTCGTATTTACTCTTGTGAATCGTGTGTGACTTGAACAAGTGTATTTGTGATACGTTACATTTGTGAGCAATTATTTACGTGTCATGTATTTATAATGTACATCACTAGCAATTACTCCCCGTAAGGGCAATTTGGTCAAAACATAACAATTATATAGCAAGTATCATGTTTCATGCATTTTCACAAAATTCGGCAGCTAGTTTCACCGAGATAGAAATTCTACTTGAAAGATTGTACTATTCCACCAATCATAGCATCTCAATTAATTTACCAAAAATCATCACAAAAGCGTATATGTGTTAGGTTTCCAGAACATATTTTATTTTATTTTTATTCCACATAGATTTCTCATAATGATCAAAACATTACAGCAAACTCATAACAGTCAAATTCATGCGCAACAGAATGTTATTTGAAATTCCCGTTAAACAAAAAATCCAATAAATGCAAGACCACTTGGGTTAGGTTCCTAACTCAATAAGTCAACTTTCAGAAATGGAACCAACCCAATTGGTCTCGTATTTCATGAGATTTAATATTTACAAAACAACCTAACAGCAGGTGTAACAACTCAGCTTTGCACAACGTTTTTGTAAAATCATAAAAGTTAACTTTTACACGTCCAAAAATTGAAAATTTATATTCTTTAGAAGCTAGACTCAACCTAGTTTACTTTAGTATCAATAATCTCAACCAATTTTCACATTTACACCCCGTTACAGTCAATTAAACATCAATAACACAATCTGTCCAGAAACTGTTTGCATCCAAACTCAACATATTAACTATCTATGAACCATAATTCATTCATATAACACTCTAGACTCCATAATCACTATCCATGCACATCAATTACACATTACATACATGATTAGAGTTTTTGTTTGAACTCAAATGAAAGACACAACAATTAACATGTAGCAATATCAATTCTAGTTATCAATTCATCATCAATACATCATCAAATCAAACAAACTCATATGAACACAATAACATGTAAAAATCGGAATCTAGGGTTTGTAATTAACCTAATAAAAGTCAAGATTAAGTATAAAGGATGCATAGGATAGTCGTTTTTACCTTCCTAGCACCTTAATCTTCAATCAAAAGCTTGAAATTGATTGTATGTATGTGTGTGTATGTCGACGGCAGCCAAGGGAGCCGGGGGGGGGGGGGCGATCGGATTGTGTGGGGAGGAGGAAACAGTTAGGGTTAACATATTATAAATAATAATATGTTACACCTTGGCCCCTCCACTTCTAAGTATTACTTATCTAGCTTAAACCAACTTGTTTACATCTTGAGTTAGTGTATTAACCAATATTATCACATAACACATAAGTCTAACACCTAATTATCACATAATTATTGTTTTGACGTTTTTCGTTTATTCACCAATCGTTCGCGTCAACTCGTTTGCGTTTCGGTGAAATTCCCGAAAGACTACACATGTAGTAAGTGTTAAGCGTCATTTAAACCCTAGTTTAAATGTAATGAGGTGTGCGTTATAGATTCGGTGATCTTAAGTTTGAATTGACGGAGTTGAGTTAACGGAGTGAACCTGAAATTGACGATTGTCACAGTTATGTAGCATTTGCTGGGAATTCTGGGGGCATGATCACATAAGAGGGTGACGTTTCAAATGGTCATATTACATTTGAAAAAGTAAATTATTGTGACAAGGTTGATCATAACTTATTGAGTGTATCGCAGATTTGTGATAAAAAGTACACTACAATATTTATTGACAAAGAGTGTCTTATCTTGAAACCGGGTTTTATTTTTCACGAGGACATGGTTGTCATGCGATCACCACGATCAAATGATATTTATGTCTTAAACATGAGTTCTAAGATATCAACATCGATCGAAACATGTTTTGTCTCGAAAGCAACCGAGAAAGATTCGATTCTATGGCATAGAAGAATGGGTCACATTCATGTTAGAAAGATGAATTATTTAATGGCAAATAATTTAGTGGAGGGTGTCTCGTTAAAGAACTTTAAGTTATCTGATCAGTGTGTTGCATGCAAGAAGGGCAAACAAAAGAAGAAGACACATCCTTCTAAGTTATTGAATTCCATTAATACTCCTCTTGAACGACTTCATATGGATTTGTTTGGTCCAGTGAATCGTGCGAGTATTTCTGGTGACTGGTATTGTCTTGTAGTGACAGATGATTATTCAAGATATTCATGGGTGTTATTTATGAGTTCAAAAGATCAAACACCTGTTTTGGTACAAAACCTTATTAATAAGATCGAATCACTGTACAAACAAAAGGTGAGGAGAATCCGAAGTGATAATGGTACTGAATTTAAAAACACTATTTTGGATTTCTTTTGTATTCAAAAGGGAATTCACCGAGAATATAGTGCACCTTATGTACCACAACAAAACGGTGTTGCTGAAAGGAAAAATAGAACTCTGATTGAAGCTGCACGTACAATGCTTGCTGATTCAAAGCTTCCTATTCAATTTTGGAATGAAGCTGTGAACACAGCTTGTTATACACTTAATCGGGTTCTAACAGTAAAACGACTCAAGAAGACAAGCTATGAAATTTTGAATAACAGAAAACCTAATTTAAAGTACCTGGAACCATTTGGGTGTTCGTGTACAATATTGAAGAAGGATTCAGGTAAATTCGATGAAAATGCTATTGAAGGATATTTCTTGGGATATGCGTCTCCAAAGAAAAGAGTATTTAATTTTACATCTGGCTGTGTTGACGAATGGTACCATGTGGACTGTCAAAAGTACACAACTCCTTCTCAAGGGAAAGGTCCAGACTGGATGTTTGATTACGATAGTTTATCTAATTCTTTTACTCCTTCGACTGAACACATTGATGAAGATCTGGTTAGAGCATATTTTGAAGAACATTTGCACATTCCAAGCTCTTTAAGTTCTAATGCAGATGAAGTTCAACCCGATGCTACAACTGAAGAATCTCAAGTTCTTCCTCCAGTTGTTATTGATAGTGCTTCTACTTCTTCCGATGATGATCAAGCTGAGATTCAAGTTATTGATCTTGATAGTGATAATGCTTCATCTCCCGAGTTGGGTTAACATGACACTAATTTATTTGATAATGTTGTTGTTCCTGAAAATCCTGCTCTTCGGATTCATGGATATCATCCACAGGACAATATCATTGGAGAACTTGATGTGGGCGTTCGTACACGTCATCAAGTTGCATCGTCAAGCGACAATAACGTATTGTGTGCTTACACTAATTTACATTCTTCGGGAATTGTGAATATTGCTAAATTCAATTGCTTTCTATCTCAAGTTGAGCCAACGACAGCTCGTAAGGCACTTGAAGATCCTTCTTGGGTAGAAGCTATGCAAGAGGAATTACAGCAGTTTGCACGATTGGGTGTTTGGGATTTAATAGACAAACCTGCTAGAGTCAAGAAAGCTATTCCGACTAAGTGGGTATTTAAATGTAAAAAGGACGATCGAGGGGTGATTGTCAGAAACAAAGCACGTCTAGTGGTGCAAGGTTTTCATCAGCAAGAGGGTATTGATTATACTGAGGTATATGCTCCAGTTGCAAGATTAGAGTCGATTCGAATCTTCCTGGCTTATGCTGCTTACAAGAATATCAAGGTCTATCAAATGGATGTTAAAAGTGCTTTTCTCAATGGTGAACTACATGAGGAAGTGTTTGTTCAACAACCACCTGGTTTTGAAGATCCTGATTATCCTGACCGTGTTTACCGTTTAAACAAGGCCCTGTATGGTCTACATCAAGCCCCGAGAGCTTGGTATGGCACGCTCGCCGACCATCTGACTAATAATGGCTTCAAACGAGGAACTGTTGACTGCACTTTATTTCATAAAACTGTTGGTGATGATCTTCTTCTAGTCCAGATTTATGTTGATGATATTATATTTGGGTCTACAAACGACACTTTATGTAAGGAATTCGAGAAGTCCATGCAAACCAAGTTCGAAATGAGCTCGATGGGAGAGATGAATTTCTTTTTAGGGCTGCAGGTTCATCAATCTTATAAGGGAATCTTCATTCATCAGACTAAATATGTGAACGACGTCTTGAGCCGATTCAAGATAACTGCCGGAAAAATCCCTTCAACTCCTCTTCCAGTGGGTCACAATTTATCACCGGATGAATTGGAGGATACCGTTGATCCGACCCTTTTCTAATGTATTTAACTGCTTCTCGACCCGACATAATGTTTGCTGTTTGTGTGTGTGCTAGGTACCAAGCAAGTCCCCGAGTGACTCACCTGGCAGCAGTCAAGCGTATTTTGCAATATCTACGGGGAAATCCTGACATCGGGTTATGGTACCCCAAAGATAATACTTTCAATTTTACTGCCTACTCAGACTCAGATTATGGAGGATGCAAGATCAACTTCAAATCAACGACTGCAGGATGTCAATTCTTAGGAAACCGGCTTGTTTCCTGGCAGTGTAAGAAGCAGAAAACGGTCTCTACTTCAACCGCCGAAGCTGAATATGTTGCAGCCTCGAGTTGCTGTTCTCAGGTTCTCTGGATACAACAACATCTTCGCGACTACGGTTTGAAGTTTCTTACTATTCACATCTTGATTGATAATTCTGCTGCTATAAGTATCACCAAGAATCCCGTACAACATTCTAAAACAAAACATATCGAGATTCGATATCATTTTATACAGGATTGCTATGAAAAGAAATTAATTGATCTTAAGAAAGTGCACACAGATTTTCAAAAAGCCGATCTATTTAACAAAGCGTTCGATAAAACACGTTTTACTTTTTTGCTTGGTTTAAATGGATTGAAGACCCTTGCTGAGATCCTAAAATTAGGATAATTATCTTTTAATTGCTTTATAGATTTAGTCTTATTTTTTTTATGTTTTAGATTTTAGGGGGTGAAAAGTATAGAAAATACAAAAAGAATGTGTTTTCGTTAGTATAGATAAAATCCAAAAACATTAAAAAAAAATTTTCAAAATTCAAAGAATATTGTGATTTCTGTTCTTAAATTGTCTTTTCCTTAAAATCAAAAACATTTTAAAAATTTTGAAAATCTAAAAAGAATGTGATTTATGTTTTGTAAAGAAAAATTCGAAAATCCAAAAAATATTGTGAAGTTTATTTCGTTTGTAAGAAATTTGAAAAAGACAAAAATATTGTGTTTTTAAAGTTTGTACAGAGAAAAACCAAAAAGATTTTTAGATTATTTTCTCGCTGAAAATTATGTCGGTTATTTAAGTTTGTGAAGCATGCTTGCATGTCTTGGTCCTATGATTCACTTGTGAATTGAAGGTTAGCCATTAATTTATTCTCTTAAGTTAACTGGGGCGATTAAATTTATCTTTATTTTGTTTTTTATGCTCCTCAAAATTTTGAGTTTTTGAAGCAAAAAGGGAACATGATAGTACATTGATTATCTTGACCCAAAGTTCAGCAAAAAGTAATCTTAAAAGACTGCGTGCTTAATTTTATTGGTGCATTGGTAGGTCTTAAAACAACTCAGTAGAGTAAAGTATGTGATATAAACATAAAGAAAAGCCAAATTAAAAGGGGTGTTAGTCTCTAGCAAAAGTCTTGGTGAGGATGGCAGAAATGTAATAACCAGTCATACTCAAGCCTTATATTTGTTGATCACCCAAAAATCAAATAAAGCAAATAACAAGCGTTAAGATTCTGGACACTGTGAGTCTTTATGCGGCTTAACCATCTGGGTATTCATATGCATGAATATTTCACTCACTTTCTAGAGCAAACCCAAAGTCATTAAACTTGATCACCGCTGTACCTCGTACAATTTAAATTACTGACTTGATCAAAATCCGCTGTTAGTCATACAATTGTTCCTCCCTTGTGTGCGTCTTAATACCATTAAGAAACGGACCCCAGGGGATACAATGTTTGTAAGCCGACAGATGGACTCGTGCATACTCACTCACGGTAAAGGAAACTTGATGCATTGCTCAAAATCTTTACAATTGGTATCAAAAACTTTGATCAACAATATAATGGTTTAAGACAAGTTGGGGTGAATTGGCAAAAATCAAATTAAGCTTGAACTGAGATTAGAGGCTAATAATTTCTGATATTTTGTGCTTTAAATTGAACTATTTAATCATATCACAAAAATACTTGAATGTGTGTTATTAGATTTATGTGAACAACAATACAAATGACCGACTTATCGCCAGTCATAATATCGCTGAAATATAAAACTGTGATGGAAGGGCAATTTGGTCAATATGATTTTCTGCTCAAACTCGACAAAATTACAAAAATATGTACTGGTTTTGATAAAATCTTTGAAAAATACAAGAAAAAAATTGTCTATGTTTTTAATAGCTCGGATATTCTTCTGTAAATACATTTTTTAATTCTTTAAATTTTTACAAAATACTAAAAATATTTTCATCTTCTTTATTCAAAACATTTAATTAAATTTTAAATTAAGTTTCGGAAATCTGAAACAATTTTAACGTATTAGGTTGTCGGGATATAAAGGTTTCTCGATAATTTAACTTATTGATTTAATTTAATTCTTTAATTTATTTCTTTAATTTATTCATTTATTTATTTAATTTAAAAAATTAAATAAAAGGTTTTAATTCGCTAAAATCCAATTCGTTATGTATGGTTAACGAACTAGATGATTCTTTAGCGAACTAGCTTCTGGTTCGCTAACTTAATTCGCTTCCGCACTCTGTAATGAATCATCCCTTCGTTATACATATTTAACGAATCATGACACGAATCGGGTCTTGATTCGCTATCTTTAATTTAACGAATCACATTGTGATTCGCTAACATAAGGTAACGAATTGAGTTAGCGAATGGGCTTATTCGCTAACTTTAAGTTAAACGAATCGTCTGATTCGTGCAAGTTGTGCCTAGGGTTTCGTGTATCGCTATATAAGACAAGATAACGAATTGGATTACACTGTTCGTCTTCTTTTTTCATTTTTAAGAAACTGTTCAAATTCTCTCTGATATTTTCGATCTTTACGTTTGAACATTTCAAAGATCAATTTGAGTGACTAAGGTATAATGAACTAGGCGATATCAATTTCGTCAACAATGGTCATGTATTGATAGTTAAATTATGATATTTCAGAGGTTTAAGGGTTTTGAACTTTTGAAACTCGTTTGTGTATAATTTATGTTATTAATTGTCTGATTTTGATATTATTTTGATCGCAATCACTTTCCGATACCCTTGGTGGACTCTAATCAATATTTGATTATTGTTTGCTGGGTTAATTATTGTTGTGTGTTCTTGCTGGTTACTGTTGGTTCGTTGATCCTTAGTACATATAGGTAATGAGTTTCAATCTCATTCACCTACATTCACCAATGTATTTCCGAGCTCAACGAGTTGATTATCGTGTTGGTTCAACGATGGTTATGGCCTAATTGAATCTGGGTTTAAGATGATTGACTATTGTTGTTCATGTTAATTTTGACCTTGACTTTGTGAAGTCAAACAAAAAGTCTTAATTTTGACCATTCGTTAATCTTAGTGAATTGGAACTGTTTCGTGTCCAATTCGTTAAGATTTTTCACGAACTAGCTTAGCGAATAAGATGTCACATGAATCAGAGTGTGTTTTGTTTAAAATATAACGAACTAGAGTTTAGTTCGTTAAAATTAATTAGTGATTCGCTAAGTCCAGTTCGTTAAATTATTTACTTGATAGCGAATCGCCTGATTCGTTATCTTTGTATAACGAATCAGTGTGACTGTTAACGAATGACATTTAAAAAAAAATTTAATTAATTAACTAAATTGAATATTCAATTAATTTAATTAAATAATATAAATCGTTTAATACGAGTAACTAGATTAATTACACATACTTTTGGATATATTGTGTGTTATCTATTCTTATGTACGGTTTGTTATTTATACAGTAAATTATGGCTGAACAAGATCAACCGCCACAAGAACAACCGTCACAGGAACAACCACAAGGACAATCACCACAACAAGCTCAACAAGTCGAAATGATTCTATTACCGTTTGATAAGAAGCACAACATATGTGCTTATGTCGATCATGATATGGCTGATTTAAGGACGTTCGGAGCTATGTTGAATTTCTTACGCCGTTCGAAGATACATTATGCAATCACTGCTAAACCTAAGGTGTATCTTAGTATAATCAGGCAGTTCTGGAACACGGCAATTTATGTTGAGGAAAGTAATTGGGTTCAAGCTACAATTAATCAGCTTCCGATCACGATTGATGTTGAGGTCATTCGTTGGGTACTTCAGTTTGACGACAGTGACGATTACCCGAGTGAATTTGACAGGACGCTGGTTAGGGGGTTATTCACAAGATTAAATTATGGGGGTGATATTCGTCGATAAATGTTGAACAAGAATGGGTTGTGTCCACCTTACAAGTATTTGCTGCATGTCTTGCTTCATTGCTTGAGTGGATGTCACGGTGGTTTCGATGAATGTAAACTGAGCTTACAATCGGCATTTGTTGCTTTAATCCTGAACAAGCCATTCAACTATTCAGAACTCATCTTTGATCATTTGAAAGAGCAAGTTCAGCAAACTCTACCGACAAAGAAGTTCTTGATGTATCCACGCTTTCTACAATTAATGATTCAAGTTTGATAACGGATTTGGTGATTGATCGATCGTTGGTGAACGATGTTCTTGATATGGAACATATGAAAGCTGAAACGGTGCATCGGATGTTAATTTATCGAAAGGATAAGCCACAGGACAAAAGAATGATTGGTCATATAATCAATCCAGATTATGTATGTCCTCCTAATGAGCGCTGGATCCATGATGATTCGGATTCCGAGCGTGAAGGGGGAGAAGGTGGGAACAATGATGATGGGCATGATGATGGTAACGATGGTGATGGTGATGATGGAGCTGGTGCGAGCTCTGAAAGAACAACAAGATGCAGTTGATGCTGCTCTAGCTGCCACCATGAAAGCTCAGCAAGAAAGAAAACGAAAGGGTAAGGCTGTAGCTACTGACGAACAACCAAAGAGGCCCCGTGTGTCCTCTGGGGCTGGTGTAATTATTGGTGCACCACCACCTCGTCAATCAACTACTCAAAGCTCGGCGGTGCCGCTAACTACTAGCACTCCGATGCTCACCTTGACAATGACGATGGTGTCACATGAGAGGCTTGGCTTGATTCCTCAAACGGCGTTGACCGAGATGCCGAGGCCTCCTGCTGTGCTGTCAACTGTTTCTTCCACCACTACAATGGGACCTCCTCCTCTGCCAACAACTAGTTTTCCTCCGCCTCTGCCTAGTGATGTCTCTTTCATGAGAATCACTCAGCCTCAGGGACCTATTCAACCAGTTCATCCATCTGTATACAATTTGTCACCTGGACGTCAAACGGAAATGCTGCTTAATCTGTTACACTTATATGAAAATCAAATGGCAGCTGACCGACTCAATCAAGAACGACTCATGGAGAATCAAAGAAAAATGATGAGTTACATTTCGTTCTGTCAGAAGGATACCAAGTCGTTGCGTGCGATTGTTGAGTCTCATGGGTGAAATTAAAAGAACAAGATGAGTTAATTTTACAATTAACTTGTAAAGAAGATGCCCTCAAGAAACTAAAAAATGATGATGATGATCCTGACGAGTCTGATGCAGGAGGTGAGCCTAAACAATCACACGGTTCATCCTCTGGTGCAGATGTAAGTGGCGCTGATAATTCGAACAAGCAGATAATTTCATATCAAGATCCAACAGCTGCCAAGCCGATAGAAATGATTGAGGCTAACACGGTAATAATTATTGATGAATTGGGGATGGTTAGAAGTGTGGTGAACATAGATGAGATACAGATAGGTGAGTTTGTGGTTAGATCTTTGACAAGGGAGCAGATCTCGATTCTACTTGGGCTAAATGATGATCAGCTGACTGTATTAGAGACTGAGCCCGATGTCGAAGTGATCAATGAGGATGAAATGGAAGATGATCCATTATTTATGGATACGGATTTTATTTATGAGAACGAGGAGATTGAGATGGAGGATGTTACAGCTGAAGAGTACCCGGACTTGTATCAACATGCAAATGTTGATCAAGGTGCTTCGGTATTTCATGAAGACATAATTAAAGAGACTGAGGATGATTTGGAGAAGATTGTGCAGCGAACGGTTCCTTCACTCAAAGAAGTGACTGATGATGACATTGAAAGATGGTTTAAACGCCAGAAAGTGGGTAAGATCATCAGGGCTTTTCGGTATGTAGATAATGAAAGAAAGGATACCGCTGCTGCTTGGATTGAGGCAAATCAGATGACTACCTTCAAGACTGTTTCTAAGGTACATGGTAATATTGTCTCCTGGCTCTATGATTCAGAACTTAAGGTATGTATTGTTAAATGGGAATAAGGTGTGCAATATTATGAGAGGATAATGGATGTTCTAACACTACTGCGTTGGGATGTACGCACCCTCGCGAGACGTCCATTTATCAATCGTGGGGGCAACCGAACTGTTAAGTGGTTTCATCAACACTTACTGTTCGAGGTCAATCATGGCTTCAAGTTCTTCAAGCCCCAGGTTCCTAGACGTAAACGTACTGATGAGATTGATCCAAGGACCGGCTGGAAGAAACTTGTCTTGAAAGTGAAGCCACCAAAGACAATGAAAAGAGTTCCTGTGAAGACAATGCCGCAAGATATTTATCCGTCTTTCAACCGTTGGTACTATGACAATCGTACTGGCGAGGCCGTTATTGTTCGTGGTCGAGGACTACAGACTGAGCTCATCAAGATAATCAATCCAATGTGGTTGGTTAATTTACCAGAGCCAGACAATGACGTGCTACACAGGAAGCAGATTTTGTTTGAACGCCAAGAAGATTACAACCTGGCTATGCAATTCCAACGTGTCGTTCGTGTATGCCATGAACATGGGATTCATAGTTGCAGAGATTGGCAGACAAAGCGTTTCAAATAAGTTAAAGACAAAGAGCTTAAGACGAGGGGGTGTCTGTTAGTGCACGGGTTTGCGTCTAGAGTCGTTATAATTATCATTAAAGTTTATTTGATTATTTTAATGTAATATTTAATGTTTATTTATCTAATTCGTTATGTTTAGTCTAGTTCGCTAGGAATGTTAGCGAACTAAGACTAGTTCGTTAGGGTTAAGTCTAGTTCGCTAGGGATGTTAGCGAACTAGGACTTTATAATGTATTCCCTCCTGATTCGTTAGGGGATGTTAACGAATCAGGGGGTGGCTCGTTAAGTTAATTTAGTTAACGAAGGGGATGCTGGTTCGCTTGGGGATGTTAGCGAACCAGATCGTCTTCTATAAATAGTGAACCACTGTTCACTTGTAAAATGTTGAAGTTTTGAGAGAATTAACATTATTCAGAAAGTTTTTAAAGTATTCTCTCTCTCTCAAGCTTCACGTTAATCTTATTGATAATATATACTACATATTAATAACAATCGAGCTAAGGTATTAAAGAGTTAGATCCGTATAATTAATTTTAACATATAGATCTGGATTAGATCTAAGGTATTGATTAGAACGAGTGATAACACATGGGATCAAACAAGAGTTGATTAAAGGTTGTGTAACCAGGATTGAGAATCAACTGGATGCAAGGGTAAAGATAATGAGAAGTGACAATGGTACAAAGTTCAAAAATGTAGTGATGGAAGAATTTTGTACAGCAAAAGGAATTCTTCAACGATGGTTATGGCCTAATTGAATCTGGGTTTAAGATGATTGACTATTGTTGTTCATGTTAATTTTGACCTTGACTTTGTGAAGTCAAACAAAAAGTCTTAATTTTGACCATTCGTTAATCTTAGCGAATTGGAACTGTTTCGTGTCCAATTCGTTAAGATTTTTCACGAACTAGCTTAGCGAATAAGATGTCACACGAATCAGAGTGTGTTTCGTTTAAAATATAACGAACTAGAGTTTAGTTCGTTAAAATTAATTAGTGATTCGCTAAGTCCTGTTCGTTAAATTATTTACTTGATAGTGAATCGCCTGATTCGTTATCTTTGTATAACGAATCAGTGTGACTGTTAACAAATGACATTTAAAAAAAAATTAATTAATTAACTAAATTGAATATTCAATTAATTTAATTAAATAATATAAATCGTCTAATACGAGTAACTAGATTAATTACACATACTTTTGGATATATTGTGTGTTATCTATTCTTATGTACGGTTTGTTATTTATACAGTAAATCATGGCTGAACAAGATCAACCGCCACAAGACCAACCGTCACAAGAACAACCACAAGGACAACCACCACAACAAGCTCAACAAGTCGAAATGATTCTATTACCGTTCGATAAGAGGCACAACATATGTGCTTATGTCGATCATGATGTGGCTGATTTAAGGACGTTCGGAGCTATGTTGAATTTCTTACGCCGTTCGAAGATACATTATGCAATCACTGCTAAACCTAAGGTGTATCTTAGTATAATCAGGCAATTCTGGAACACGGCAATTTATGTTGAGGAAAGTAATTGGGTTCAAGCTACAATTAATCAGCTTCCGATCACGATTGATGTTGAGGTCATTCGTTGGGTACTTCAGTTTGACGACAGTGACGATTACCCGAGTGAATTTGACAGGACGCTGGTTAGGGGGTTATTCACAAGATTAAATTATGGGGGTGATATTCGTCGATCAATGTTGAACAAGAATGGGTTGTGTCCACCTTACAAGTATTTGCAGCATGTCTTGCTTCATTGCTTGAGTGGACGTCGCGGTGGTTTCGATGAATGTAGACTGAGCTTACAATCGGCATTTGTTGCTTTAATCCTGAACAAGCCATTCAACTATTCAGAACTCATCTTTGATCATTTGAAAGAGCAAGTTCAGCAAACTCTACCGACAAAGAAGTTCTTGATGTATCCACGCTTTCTACAATTAATTATTCAAGATTTGATACCGGATTTGGTGATTCATCGATCGTTGGTGAACGATGTTCTTGATATGGAACATATGAAAGCTGAAACTGTGCATCGGATGTTGATTTATCGAAAGGATAAGCCACAGGACAAAAGAATGATTGGTCATATAATCAATCCAGATTATGTATGTCCTCCTAATGAGCGCTGGATCCATGATGATTCGGATTCCGAGCGTGAAGGGGGAGAAGGTGGGAACAATGATGATGGGCATGATGATGGTAACGATGGTGATGGTGATGATGGAGCTGGTGAGCGAGCTATGAAAGAACAACAAGATGCAGTTGATGCTGCTCTAGCTGCCACCATGAAAGCTCAGCAAGAAAGAAAACGAAAGGGTAAGGATGTAGCTACTGATGAACAACCAAAGAGGCCCCGTGTGTCCTCTGGGGATGGTGTAATTATTGGTGCACCACCACCTCGTCAATCAACTACTCAAAGCTCGGCGGTGCCGCTAACTACTAGCACTCCGATGCTCACCTTGACAACGACGATGGTGTCACATGAGAGGCTCGGCTTGATTCCTCAAACGGCGTTGACCGAGATGCCGAGGCCTCCTGCTGTGCTGTCAACTGTTTCTTCCACCACTACAATGGGACCTCCTCCTCTGCCAACAACTACTTTTCCTCCGCCTCTGCCTAGTGATGTCTCTTTCATGAGAATCACTCGGCCTCAGGGACCTATTCAACCAGTTCATCCATCTGTATACAATTTGTCACCTGGACGTCAAACGGAAATGCTGCTTAATCTGTTACACTTATATGAAAATCAAATGGCAGCTGACCGACTCAATCAAGAACGACTCATGGAGAATCAACGAAAAATGATGAGTTACATTTCGTTCTGTCAGAAGGAGACCAAGTCGTTGCGTGCGATTGTTGAGTCTCAGGGGGTGAAATTAAAAGAACAAGATGAGTTAATTTTACAATTAACTTGTAAAGAAGATGCCCTCAAGAAACTAAAAAATGATGATGATGATCCTGACGAGTCTGATGCAGGAGGTGAGCCTAAACAATCACACGGTTCATCCTCTGGTGCAGATGTAAGTGGCGCTGATAATTCGAACAAGCAGATAATTTCATATCAAGATCCAACAGCTACCAAGCCGATAGAAATGATTGAGGCTAACACGGTAATATTTATTGATGAATTGGGGATGGTTAGAAGTGTGGTGAACAGAGATGAGATACAGATCGGTGAGTTTGTGGTTAGATCTTTGACAAGGGAGCAGATCTCGATTCTACTTGGGCTAAATGACGATCAGCTGACTGTATTAGAGACTGAGCCCGATGTCGAAGTGATCAATGAGGATGAAATGGAAGATGATCCATTATTTATGGATACGGATTTTATTTATGAGAACGAGGAGATTGAGATGGAGGATGTTACAGCTGAAGAGTACCCGGACATGTATCAACACGCAAATGTTGATCAAGGTGCTTCGGTATTTCATGAAGACATAATTAAAGAGACTGAGGATGATTTGGAGAAGATTGTGCAGCGAACGGTTCCTTCACTCAAAGAAGTGACTGATGATGACATTGAAAGATGGTTTAAACGCCAGAAAGTGGGTAAGATCATCAGCGCTTTTCGGTATGTAGATAATGAAAGAAAGGATACCGATGCTGCTTGGATTAAGGCAAATCAGATGACTACATTCAAGACTGTTTCTAAGGTACATGGTGATATTGTCTCCTGGCTCTATGATTCAGAACTTAAGGTATGTATTGTTAAATGGGAATAAGGTGTGCAATATTACGAGAGGATAATGGATGTTCTAACACTACCGCGTTGGGATGTGCGCACCCTCGCGAGACGTCCATTTATCAATCGTGGGGGCAACCGAACTGCTGAGTGGTTTCATCAACACTTACTGTTCGAGGTCAATCATGGCTTCAAGTTCTTTAAGCCCCAGGTTCCTAGACGTAAACGTACTGATGAGATTGATCCAAGGACCGGCTGGAAGAAACTTGTCTTGAAAGTGATGCCACCAAAGACAATGAAAAGAGTTCCTGTGAAGACAATGCCGCAAGATATTTATCTGTCTTTCAACCGTTGGTACTATGACAATCGTACTGGCGAGGCCGTTATTGTTCGTGGTCGAGGACTACAGACTGAGCTCATCAAGATAATCGATCCAATGTGGTTGGTTAATTTATCAGAGCCAGACAATGACGTGCTACACAGGAAGCAGATTTTGTTTGAACGCCAAGAAGATTACAACCTGGCTATGCAATTCCAACGTGTCGTTCGTGTATGCCATGAACATGGGATTCATAGTTGCAGAGATTGGCAGACAAAGCGTTTCAAATAAGTTAAAGACAAAGAGCTCAAGACGAGGGGGTGTCTGTTAGTGCACGTTTTTGCGTCTAGAGTCTTTGTAATTATCATTAATGTTTATTTGATTATTTTAATGTAATATTTAATGTTTATTTATCTAATTCGTTATGTTTAGTCTAGTTCGCTAGGAATGTTAGCGAACTAAGACTAGTTCGTTAGGGTTAAGTCTAGTTCGCTAGGGATGTTAGCGAACTAGGACTTTATAATGTATTCCCTCCTGATTCGTTAGGGGATGTTAACGAATCAGGGGGTGGTTAGTTAAGTTAATTTAGTTAACGAAGGGGATGCTGGTTCGCTTGGGGATGTTAGCGAACCAGATCGTCTTCTATAAATTGTGAACCACTGTTCACTTGTAAAATGTTGAAGTTTTGAGAGAATTAACATTATTCAGAAAGTTTTTAAAGTATTCTCTCTCTCTCAAGCTTCACGTTAATCTTATTGATAATATATACTACATATTAATAACAATCGAGCTAAGGTATTAAAGAGTTAGATCCGTATAATTAATTTTAACATATAGATCTGGATTAGATCTAAGGTATTGATTAGAACGAGTGATAACACATGGGATCAAACAAGAGTTGATTAAAGGTTGTGTAACCAGGATTGAGAATCAACTGGATACAAGGGTAAAGATAATGAGAAGTGACAATGGTACAAAGTTCAAAAATGTAGTGATGGAAGAATTTTGTACAGCAAAAGGAATTCTTCAGCAACTCTCTGCTCCTAGAACTCTAGAACAAAATGGTGTAGAAGAAAGAAGAAACAAAACACTTATAGAGGCTGCAAGAACCATGTTGGCTGATGCTTTACTGCTTGTCACTTTTTGGGCAGAGGCAATCAATACAGCCCGTTATGTTCAAAACAGAGTCCTTCTCAATAAAAGTCAAAACAAGGCTCCCTATGAAGTTTTGTTTAAAAGAAAACCCTACATCAAGTTTCTTAGGCCATTTGGATGCAAATGTTCATTGCTGAACACCAAGGATTATCTCTACAAGTTTCAAGCAAAATCCTTGGATTGCTTCTTTGTTGGTTACTCCACACACTCAAAAGCCTATAGAGTATATGTCAAATATCATTTGAGTGTGATTGAATCATCTGATATTGTATTCAATGAAAATCAGTTCAACACAGTTGATTGTGCAACATAGCCGTTTGATCTTGAGAAATTGATCAAATCTTTTGAGATCTATCCTGAAGACTTTGATGAATCTTTTTACAAAACTAGTGTAACTGGAGAGACAAATCGGAAAACACTGGATTTGAAAAAATTATGGAACAAGGTTGCAAGTAAGGAAAGTGAATATACATTCATAAAGGATGTTGACCAAGTTCAAGACAATGATCGAGAACATAATCAGACTCCTGAACAAGATCAAACATCCAGTGATCAAGACAATCAAGTAGTGCAAAATGATCAAGTTCTGAATAGGGAAAATCCAAGCAACCAAACCAGTGAAGAGGAGACTGCTACAACCACAAGGTTTCAAGATTTATTTGACAGAATAGATTTAGGAAACAGTGGTGCATCTACTTTTACAGATCAATGAGGAAGCACCTGAAGTTGATAATACAACTAATTTGGTTATTGATGAACCAGATCTCAATGAATCAAATCTTGACACTACTTTGTCTGCAGATATGATAATTCAAACCTCTTATGTTGAAAAGAATCATCCTTCTGAAAACATCATTGGAGATATAAATGAAAGAGTAACAAGGTGTCATTTGTCACACCCTCAAAATCCACTAACGGGGTTATAATCAAACCACTACCGTCAGAGGGTGTGAACTAACAGGATCGGATTCATTAGTTATAATCAAACCATAAAAACGTTTACGAGTAATTAAATGCGGAAGCGTAAAACCATAGAAACCAATGTTGCGTCACGCAGGACGACTTAAAACCCAATGATAACAGTTTAAAATAAGTTTGCATAATTAAAAGTGTTTCAAGCAATGCATGATCCTATACAGCGCGCCCGCCTCGGCTACCTGAGAATAACATACTAAAAGTGTCAACACGGGGTTGGTGAGTTCACATGTTTATATAAAATAAAGCGTTTAGCGTTTGCGTTCAACGTTCAGCGTTTTGCGTTCAGTCTTTTGCGTTAAGCGTTTTGCGTTCAGCGTTTTGCGTTAAGCGTTTTGCGTTACCAGATAGTGTTATGTCAATTATATATCTATAGGTAGCTAGCCTATAAAACAAGTATTACTAAGTGTTCGACACCGAAGCTGACTGTTTATCATTTGCCTTGCCACCAGGTCTATCCCGACCATGGTATGTGTTTAGCCAAGATTACACCCACTCGACCTCCAGTCGAGTTTAGCGTTCGGTGGGGTTTGTCAAACCCAGTAGTACTACTCAACAATGACTCGCTATTATCCAATATTAAACGGTTCGATGTGAATGAAGGACTTTAGTTAACGCGTTTGCCACTTTGTCTTTACAAGTGATATATAATTTATACTAACAAAATCTTAAATGCGTTTTTCAGAGTATGTTATCTCCCCAAGTGAAAAGCGTTTGAAAACAGTTTAAAAGGGGTAAGTGAACTCACTGTTTGCGAAGTATTCCCAAAAATAAATCACCAAGTGTTGCGTGTCGCAGAAAACTCTCTCTAGCGTTCTAAAACAACAAAGAGATTTTCTAAGTATCGGAACTAATATTGAGTCTCTAGACCCGGCACATAATTCCTAAGCACAAGATACGTTTCGTGTTTGTTTGTGAATCGTGTGTGACTTAACAAGTACATTTGTGATACAATACGTGCGTGAGCAATTATTTACGTGTCATGTATTAAAAATGTACATCACTAGCAATTACTCCCCGTAAGGGCAATTTGGTCACACATAACAATTAACTAACAATTATTCCCCATAGGGGCAATTTGGTCAAAACATAGCAATCAACTAGCAATTATCATGTTTCATGCATTTTCACAAAATTCAGCAGCTAGTTTCACCGAGACAGAAATTCTACTTGAAAGATTGTACTATTCCACCGATCATAGCATCACAATTAATTTACCAAAAATCATCACAAAAGTATATATGTCCTAGGTTTCCAGAACATATTTTATTATATTTTTATTCCACATAGGTTTCTCACAATAATCAAATCATTACAGCAAACCCATAACAGTCAAATTCATGCGCAACATAATGTTATTTGAAATTCCCGTTAAACGAAAAATCCAATAAATGCAAGACCACTTGGGTTAGGTTCCTAACTCAATAAGTAAACTTCCAGAAGTGGAACCAACCCAATTGGTCTCGTAGTTCATGAGATATAACATTTACAAAACAACCCAACAGCAGGTCTAACAACTCAGCTTTGCACAACTTTTTTGTAAAATCATTAAGGTTAACTTTTACACGTCCAAAAATTTTAAATTTACATTCTTTAGAAACTAGACTCAACCTAGTTTACAGTAGTATCAATTATCTCAATCAATGTTTACTTTTACACCCCGTTACAGTCAATCAAACATCAACAACACAATCTGTCCAGAAACTGTTTGCATCCAAACTCAACAATTTAACTATCTATGGACCACAAATCATTCATATAACATTCTAGACACCATAACTACTATCCATGCATATCAATTACACCATACATACATAGTTAGGGTTTTATTTGATCTCAAACTCAAAGACACAACAATTAACATGCAATAATATCAAAACTAGTTATCAAATCATCATCAATACACCATCAAATCAACAATAATCATATGAACACCATACATAGGAAAAATCGGACCTAGGGTTTGTAATTTATACCTTCAAAACACCAATACAAGCAAGAGGAAGGTAGGAGATGGCTAGAAACGGATGTAGGATGCTTCAATTGTGAAAAACCAAGATCAAAACTGTGACAATCGTCAATTTCAGGTTAACTCCGTTAACTCAACTCCGTTAATTCAAACTTAAGATCACTGAATCTATAACGCACACCTCATTACATTTAAACTAGGGTTTAAATGACGCTTAACACTTGCTACATGTGTAGTCTTGCGGGAATTGCACCGAAACGCAAACGTGTTGACGCAAATGATTGGTGAATAAACGAAAAATGTCAAAACAGTAATTATGTGATAATTATGTGTTAGACTTATGTGTTGTGTGATAACATCGTTATAAACGTTAACTCAATGTACTAGAACTAGTTAGTTAAGCTAGAAAAGCAACAATCGAAAGTTGAGGGACTTGAGTGTAACATATTATTATTATTAATAATAATAAACCAAAACCCTAACTCATTCTTTCTCTCCTCCCTCTACCCCGATCGGAACCCCTCTCCCTTGGCTCCCTTGGCTGCCGCCATTCACACACACACATACAACCAAGTTTTCAAGCTTTTGATTGATGATTAAGGTGCTAGGAAGGTATAAACGACTATCCCTTGCATCCCTTATACTTAATTTCGATGTTTAATGGGTTAATTGAAAACCCTAGGGGCCGATTTATGTGTGTAATGTGTTCATATGATTGTTGTTGATTTGATGATGATTTGATAACTAGAATGGATATTGTAACATGTTAATTGCTTGTGTCTTTGATTTGATTTCAAACAAAAACCCTAATCATGTATGTAATGTGTAATTGATGTGCATGGATAGTGATTATGGAGTCTAGAGTGTTATATAAATGAATGATGGTCCATAGATAGTTAATATGTTAAGTTTGGATGCAAACAGTTTCTGGACAGATTGTGTTGTTGATGTTTAATTGACTGTAACAGGGTGTAAATGTAAACATTGGTTGAGATTATTGGTACTACATAAACTAGGTTGAGTCTAGTTTCTAAAGAATATAAATTTGCAATTTTTGGACGTGAAAAAGTTAACTTTTATGATTTTACAAAAACGTTGTGCAAAGCTGAGTTGTTAGACCTGCTGTTAGGTTTTTTTGTAAATATTATATCTCATGAAATACGAGACCAATTGGGTTGGTTCCACTTCTGGAAGTTGACTTATTGAGTTAGGAACCTAACCCAAGTGGTCTTGCATTTATTGGATTTTTCGTTTAACGGGAATTTCAAATAACATTCTGTTGCGCATGAATTTGACTGTTAAGAGTTTGCTGTAATGACTTGGTTATTGTGAGAAACCTATGTGGAATAAAAATATAATAAAATATGTTCTGGAAACCTAAGACATATATGCTTTTGTGATGATTTTTGGTAAATTAATTGTGATGCTATGATCGGTGGGATAGACTAGTTTTTCAAGTAGAATTCTGTCGTTAAGAAACTAGTTGCTGAGCTTTGTGAAAGTTGCATGAAACAACGTGATTGCTAATTGATTGTCATGATTTGACCAAATTGCCCTCATGGGCAATAATTGCTAGTTAATTGTTATGTGTTGACCAAATTGCCCTTACGGGGAGTAATTGCTAGTGATGTACACTATGAATACATGACACGTAAATAATTGCTTACACATGTAACGTATCACAACTACACTTGTTAAAGTCACACACGATTCACAAACGAAACACGAAACATGTTGTGTGCATAGGTATTATGTGCCGGGTCTAGAGACTCGATAATATTCCGACACTTAGAAAAATCTCTTTGTTGTTTTAGAACGCTAGAGAGAGTTTTTCTGTGACGCGCATCTTGGTGAATTATTTTGGGGAATACTTCGCAAACAGTGAGTTT